>NC_056733.1:1286004639-1286107139 GCF_019279795.1 Protopterus annectens | reverse complement strand
AACCCATTAAGTATAGCATAGGTATTGGAATGAAAGATTCCTGTGATGGGTAGACTGTGATTGTGGAGAAATTTCACAGGAAAATTAGCTGTTAAGTGATGAAATATAAAGTTTGGCAGAACAATGTTAGTCATATTCTAGCCAAGAAGAAACTCTGTCTCATGTAATCTTCGACTGTCCAAGGCTCTTGTGATTTTGAGATAAATGCTCCTGTTTTCAGAAATTTTTGCTTAATGAGTCAGTGACTTATGAGATGATTATATATGGATATTATAATGCTTTGCATGTACAGTGCGTAAATACTCTTCATAAAAAAATAAGTTTTTCCTGTGTATGGTTTTATGGTGCTGCGGTAGCATTGTCGCCTCACATTAAGATGCTGTCCGTTCGATTCTCAGCTAGAGCATCTTCTGAGTGGAGACATGTGTGAATGGGCGTACCTTCGTTGAAGTTGGTGCATCAGGGCTGGTAACTCGGCACGTAAAAATCAACTACCAATCATTAGCGGACCCCTAACCGGGAAAAGCCGAAAGACACAACAACAACAACATGGTTTTATGGAAAGGATGGTGTGGAGATGTATAATCAGATTTGGGATTTTAATATGGTATTTAAGACAATTTGTTTTGGCTATTGGTAAAAGCATGGGGGACTGGTATTATAATATATTGCACTGTTTACATCACTATTTGCCTATATTTTCTTTATTTGTTTCTGATTATTTTCTGCTTTTATTGAAGTCATTATGCATTTTGTTTTGGTGTATTTCTGATTTTAACAAAGTCTCTATTCTTTTCCAGACCACACACATCACTTTGTTTCTTAGGGCAGAGGTGGTGGGAGGAGTTGTGGGTTGAAGGAAAACCAGTTGAGCATTGGATGTCATGGTTCCAGTGCATTGATATGTCTGGTGGATCCATGCAGTATACTCCACGCACATGTGCAAATATTCACAGTATGTAGTATGCTACTCAATCTGATCCTGTGGAAACAGCTGCAGCAGGATCAACAAAGGGAAGGGATACACAGCCTCCCACCAGGGGCTAGGTCGCCACAGCCACAGTCACAGGATGACTTGGAGGAGGAACCCCTTGCTGCTGTCCCTGTAGGCAGATGTAGGCATGCGCTGTACACCCGGCTTTGGCTACGGGACAACGCATGGCACATTCACTGACAACCTAGGGACCTAGGGACTAATATCTTTCTCCTACTCACATGCATATATTAAAATTGATGCCAAGCAACTGACACATCCTGTCCCTATCCATGTACTGGCTGTGCACTGCTTGCATCAGACAGTCAGCCCTGAACTACAGTTGTGCCAAATGCTGCATTGTCAAGGTAAGTCCATACCCTACACAGTATTCTAGTGGATTATTGTGATATGTCATTGTAGCTATGGACTTGGTATGTTATTCAGGTAACTATAGTGCTGTATCTGGACAGAAATTGCATCCACATGGGACTACAGACACCTATTCCACTATCATTTCTCCATTTGTAATCAGTAGGCCTCATGCATATAATATTCATGCAGTTCTACTGCAACAGATTACTGGTACATCATTCAAGAGAAATGTTAGAAAGTGAAGTTAAATGATAGTCAGACCAGTGTGTATCCTAACAGAACATGTGGTTTGCTCCCCCACCCCACAAAATAGCAGTGTCCCCTTGTAACTGCCATAACAGTAACTCATCTATGCTATATGAGCATTTGACACAGTTAGTATGTCACAGAGTGTCAGGGCAGTAATACAGAATTTTTATCTTACACTGTATGTGTTAAGTAAATGAGGGATAGCAATGTATACATTTATGCAGGTGGTAGTGTGATGAATGATCCACTTTCTGTCAAGCTGCTTCTGTGGCTCAAAGGACTAAGGCAATCAGCTTGTGTGATGGTGTTCAGAACTCTAATCTGGAGATAAGCAGATATTTTGGATGTGAACTAGTAATAAGTTGTTTTTACATACTGTAACTGTGTGTATGCTATACTACTATTAACATCTTTCGGATATTACTTCCAAATTTGCACGCTGCGCTGCATGTCTACAACCTATTTAATAAATCTTGGCCAGTTTGCTTGAAGTGCAGCAGTGCAGAAACAGGGACAGAGGTCAGACTGAGAAACAAACAAAATCCTGGCCTGGAGTACAGCCACGAGTGGGCTGGAGTCTTAGGTTATGTAATAGTATGTCTCTGAGGTAAGCAATGCGCCTCCCACTTGTGCACTGCTTAGTAATGTGAATAGACATCCAAACATGCCAACACGCATGCCTGTATACTTAGTAAAGCAGAGTGAAAAGTTAGGGCTTTACTTTAAATAATGCACTTACAAAATGTGGAAGTGCATAGAATTATATGTGTTGCATTTTTGAGGAATATTGTGAACTCTGAAGTTCAGCTTTCTGGCAGTCTTTTCTCACTTCATGTCTGAATGATGCCACATTTGACAGCAAACCACAATTTAGTGTAAAACACAAATAAATATGAGTTAAACCTGTGGACTTGCTGCAAACATCTGGACAGTTGAGAGTTATAGTGCCTTACTATTCCAGACCACATGTCTCCCTAAGACTGCATGTGGAAACCTTGAAAATGTATGTCACATTATAAGAATATGTACATATATTGTGAAGCCATCTGTTTGTATCTACACCAGCAACAACACCCACATTAACTATAGCCTCCTGTGTCTGCTGGATTTCACCACACATACATTAACAACTAAACAAGTTGTGTAATGTATAATGTTGTGTGATCACTCATGGACAGGGCAAATTGGTTGTGGCCACAGGCTTGCCCATCCAAATGCAAAGTGACACATATGCTCAATACGGGTACTGTTATCATAAAGTTTACGTATTAAGTACTGTGTTCTGTGGTTTGTAAACTTAGAGAGGTAGTGGTTCTATTCTCACTGCAGCGAACATGGTGTGTCACTCCATAAAAAAACAGTACACATATGAATTCCCCAATTGCATGGTTTTACTGTTTTGGGCCTTTGCAGTTGACGCAGGCCTCCAAATTCTTTTCCTGCACAAGGCCTGCTGATATCATCTACTAGAATATTGCCGAAAGTCATGTTAATATCAGATTTGAACTGTTGCATGTAAACTTAGGTAGGGGCTCTATTCTCACTGCAGCCAACTTGGGGTGTATGTGAGATGTTAGTCAGAGCATTTTACATCAGCCCATGGGACACTGTCCACTTCTCTTCAACAGACGCTGCTAATATCATTAGCAATAGATTATTGCTTGTGTATACATCATAACAGGCCATGGTTATGCAGGGGCCTGCCAGATACTTTAATGTAAGATGCTATTAAGTTTATGGTGTCATTCTAAGATAAAAGAGTACCTGACAGTGTGGGATAACATGTGGATTGAGTATGCTGCTTTGCCAGGAATATGGCACTTCGCTGAACCATAATCCTGTTATTAGGCATGGTTACAATAGCAGACTTATAAATGTGACAACGTACAACTCCAGCAAAGTAAGTGTCATGCTGGGAAACCCTTGAGGTTCACATTGTAAAATACCCTCTCTGTAGGCATTCTTTGCAGTGAAGATGTTAATGTCTGTGCAGTCACATAAAACGTGTTCAAGTTTGCAGTAAGTACTTTGGCCTTGCAAGGCTACAATGCCTTTCAAACAACCCGACCGCAAATGGAAGTTGTGTGACCTAATAAGGGACTACAGTTACATGTTCCAGGAACCCAAATGTAAAGTATGACATACATAGGACATTCTGGAGGGACAGGAACATCTCTCAAAGGTTGACACTCCTCTGCAGTAGGCCTCACATCCATGTCACGCAGAGCACCTCCATTACCCTGTTGAAGGGCAGGCTGCACGAATTGCTGTGAAAATGTTATCTAACATAGATCACTGCCACTGTGGACCTTGCTAGAACAACCTTGGGCATCTATGTCATCTGACATTGAGCATTATATTGTGATACAACAGCTGTGCTCCTAATCACAATCAGGTCCCTAGCCTGGTCACATCATATGAACCTTGGAACTCAAGGCAAAATACATGCAAAACTGAACATTATATTGCATTACCATTCTGATGACATTTGTCTTCTATGCTGACATACAATCCTGTGTTCTGACGTTGATAGATTGATTGTAGATGAGTACCCATAGGTGTGTACTACACAATCCTGAAAGAGAAACATAGATATTGCCATGAGACACATTTCATTGTGTGATGCCACAGCTTTTACAACAACTTCCATTTTAATGTAGACACATTATTATGCTATCCACAGTATAAATGGCAAAGTGCAATATTTGTAAATGACTAGTACAAGTAGCATGTTAACAGCACCAATGGATGAAAGGAATTCATACTAATGTGGAGAGTCACCCTGTGGATCAGACACATAGCTTTACTTCCCTGCATCCATGAGAAAGATGAGAGGGATGTGGCACAGTTATCATCACTTGCACAGGGTGTTATGTGGGGGTGCAGGAGGCCTAGGCTGACCCAACAGGTTGGCAAATGTGTGTGCGTGAGTAAGCAAGAGAAGCAGGCAAGATGGACCATGTTAATGTTGTGTCTGTGTCTGTAGGTGCCCTCTATGTGACATTGGTGTGTGATTGTCTGCATGAACACAGTCAAGCTAAGTGCTAGGCCTACTTGTCTGTATGTTGGACAGCTGTGCATAGTAGAACTGAGAGTTTATCTTCTCCACCCTGAACATGAGAACTGGCATTGCCAGGAGTTGTACTGGCACCTCCATTCCAAACTTCAGATGCTGTGCAACTACCTGAAGGTGATTGATTCCCGGTGAGCATATGTCCTTCACGGGAATGCCCAGGACCATGATAACATTGCCTGCTATGTCTTGATGTGGACAGCACACTCCCTTCTGGAGCACTGGATGTACTGCTACTATGGGAGTATGACTGGGCATGACTCTCAGCAGATGTAGTTTTTGACCTATGCCCACAAGGCCGATGCTGAACTCCAGTCAGATGTTCCATCACAGACAATGTGTGTTCCATGACAGAAGGTCTGCGATCTGTCTCACACTTATCTTTTTCTGCTGTGTCAGTCAACTGATCCAGGGTATCAGCAACATGGTGGAGGCAGTCACAGATGTCAGACTGTGCTGATCCATAACCCTGAGCATTTTTGGGAGTTCCTTTCTGAATGTGCCTGTGCCTCCATGATGGCCCTAAACATAAGCTGAATGACATCTGATGAGACACCTGCAACAGGTGCTGGAGAGACAGCAGGCCTCTCACAGGCACCCCTATCAATCCTCCTGTGTGGAACCTCGCCAACACTTTGGCTATGGCCAGTGTCAACAGTCACTGAAGCCACAGTAGCCACACTTCCTTGTTTAGTGTTTTCACCCTCCAACTGTCCAATATCTGTGGTCTCAGGGGACTGGGTATGCGTAGGCACACCGGCTGTGTACAGTAATAATGAGGGTGGATGAGGGACGTAAACCTCTGTGTCTGATTCAGCTTCTGCAACCCTTAGTTGTGCCTCAATTTGGCCACCACCATCATCTTCAGAGTCTGAAGAGATACCAACATCAGGTGGTGTAGGGGACAAAGACCAACCTCCCTGGTCACTTCTGATAAAAAGGAAAAAGCAATACATTAATATCTGCACTACTATGCTCTGCACTACTATGGTGTAATATATGTTAATCTGTATACACTGCTGTCATTATTACAGACTTTTATACTTCCCAACCTCAGAGAGTAGGACATGTGGACATTATTTTCTAACCCTAACATGTAATGATTTAATAATTAGTCAGAAAACAACAATCTAATGAAAACAATGATGTACGCTGTGGACATTCTGCAAAAATCTGTACAGTTCACAGTTATGGCAATCATTTATGTCCTGACAATAGTTTAAGTCATTCACTATGGTCACACCTATGAGGCAGAGGTATGAGTCTAAACTGTGGACATTCAAAAAATATCTGTACAGTTGACAAATATGCAGACAGTACATAAGACAGATAGCAGGCCTGGGATGACACTTTAGCTAATAGACTGAAATATATATACATTTCTGACATAAAAGTGTTCTGCTTACCAGCAGCAGGAGCACAACATCTTCCAATTCCTGATGTTCCTGAAAAAAGTTGAGGGAGAGGTAATAGCAACCTCACCACATGCTATGACAGGAGGTAATACGTACAATAATCTCATATCTGCAGTAACTGCAATCTTAAAAGCTATGTGGGTGACGATCTCTACATGAGCTTAAAACTGCAGCTAACTTACCCCCCCCCAAAAAAAAAAAACACCTGACACCCATGTAAAACTATATACACCTTGACAGGATGAATGCAATATTCTACTGCTGATCTAACTAAACATACCCGAAGCTCCTCTTGAGAGAAACGGGTGGCACCCACATCCACAACATATTGGCTGATGGATGTCTGGGAGCTGTCCTGTGTAATACAGTTAGCCAGAAATTCCTCTGTGGCTGTGAGAGGTGGTTCTGCTGCAGGCCCACCAACTATGACCTGACGATTCCTGGCCATGTCAGCTGACTGCCTCCTGGCTGTATTGATGATGTCTGTGGCATAGTGTCACACCTGCTAATAGCTATGATTTTGATCACACATGGTTTTAATATTGTGCATCAGTTCATCCCACAGGGCTGCACGTTCTGACCTATTTGCCCTCCCTTGGGACAGCATGACTTGATAATGTTGTTGCAATGCCTCAATGATGAGGTTGTTTTCCATCACAGAAAATGGTGGCTTGTTATGTCCATGCATAATGTTTATTGAAATACAGAGAAATGAGTACACATATAAGGATCACATACATACGAGTAAAGTATGTAGAAATACGGCGGTAAAGGAAGGCTATCAGTGCCCACCGTTTGATTACACATCTTAAATTTGGCAGTGGCCCAAAAATACAAAGGGTGTGGATGCAACTAGGATAGTGGCAATAGTGACATATTCCTTTTTGTGCCATGACAGATACTCATGTATGCTCACACATCCAACAGAGCAGTCCATTGTATTGTGCCCCATAGCAGGAAATATCACCCACACAAAAAAATAAAAAAAACAATAGTGCCAACAAAGGAGCAGTGTACTATTACAACTGCTATCAAAGGAAGTACCCAGGAGACCTGTGTATCTAGTTATCATACAGCATTATTCACTTGGTGTACTCTACATCCTCTGTACATCTAACAAGGCTGGAGATCAATGCCATGTCAGTACAGTTCTAACAAAGGATTACTGATGTAATCCCTGTTCCTCCTAAGTATATTTAAACATATACATCATGTTAGAAACAAAATGGTTGCATGCCTGATGAAGTACAATACTCCTCTGTTGAAAGATACTGCTCTACAAGAAATATATCAACGAGTTAGACATAAAAAGTAATTCTCATCCACACTGGTTTGCCTAGCTACAAATTTGCCTTTATATGATGGTTCTCATTAACAGTTGATTGCATCTGAACCAATCTGTGCTTCAGAAATGCTAAATGCAGCCTACACAGCTGATTTGCATTATAATCGGCCAATCTCAAGCAATTACTCAACAAGATATAAGGCATCAATGTAGATTCCATCCCTTTTCTTATATGTTGACGTGAAAATTAGTGGAGTAAAGATACAACATCAACACAGAGAGAATGTTTGTAGCAGTTACTTTTTACATATGGATGTGTGTGCTACAGGCTGAGGCTGCTGCTGCTGCTGCAGGCACTAGGCATAGATAGAGAGGGTGCAGAATGTGCAGGACAACAACACAGAAGAGTAACTGTGGGATCTATGGCAGCCTAGTTGAACAGCCAGAGCAAGATAGAGGAAACTAATCCCACTGGAAATTAAGGTATGCATTTAAAGTAGGTTTAGCTACAGATATCATTAACAGAGAAAAAGGCAACATGCTTGATGTGTCCTAGAACAAGGTAGGGGGTATATTAACCATAATGTCAACCACTCAAACAACTGCTGAGTCACGTGTAATGCCATGGTAGTCATCTGGAACATGTGTGCTGGGAACCCTTTCTTCTAGCACTACTTCCATACTTGTCTTTTACTTTTACACCTGTGGTTATCAGGAATATCGCTGACAAATCATTGAGGACTGCAGTCTGGAATTACTGGGCCACATTTGAATGACATACTTCAAATTCCTCTGGGAATTCATGCTAATGCATAGCCTGACATTCTAGGTACTTTCTAGGGTTGTAATAGCAATATTTAAAATGTGTTCCTATCTGTAGGCCATTGACTGCCATTATTTATAAGCAGATATTCCATCTGTACAGCATTAGGTGGATAAATAGGTGATACATATCACAATTTATAATACTGATGTACACATCCATGTATTTTAAATGCTAGACATAGCTGTATTTGAACCCAGGACCATGTGAACCAAAAAATAAATTGTTTCAAAGCATTTCACAGATTGAGCTACAGCGTCAGTGGTATAGCAGGTGTGTTTTTACATGTTGTACAGGTAATTGTACACTGAACTGATGTTACATACTTCACTTACATCTATTACTATGTGTATGGCTTTATAGTGATGTATTTCTCTACCAGATTTCCAGTTAAGTTCCTATTTTTCCACTGATCTTTTGGCGGATTTGCTGCATGAAGTGCTGCAATGTGCAGCATCGCATAAACACTCATAATGACGAGAAAATGACAATTACTATGTTTTGCTTACAACATATGTGCTGTTTAACTGGTTGTGTGACTTGGTGGGTTAATGCACTATTGGGCAAGTTAGATGGTACTGGGTTTGAAACAGGGTGTAGGTGAACATTTTGAATGTGGTTATTATGCTTTCACATACATGTAATAATATGCCACCATTTAGCTTAGCTTAGCGATGCTGCACAGAAATGTTCATATGTTGAATATGATAATTCATAGATAATACAAAAGGTAGGGCTGCAGTCAAATAAATACAAGATTTAAGGTACAGGGGATGTAGTAAAGGTGGAAGATAAAATGTTTCTTTGTTAGGTTTAATGTTCAGTGAAACAGAGATTATGGGTAAACAATGGGAAGTTGCAACTGAGGAAATAAGAGATATAAGTATGTTATGGAAAATGTTTAGATTATCATTTAAAAGAAAGTATACTCAGTTAATTCAGTTATAATAAGGAAATTATATATGTATATATATATATATATATATATATATATATATATATATATATATATATATATATATATATATATGGGTCTACTTGGACCCATTGAAATTACACCTTATCCAATTATACTTACCAGACTCCACTTCTCTGAAACTACATTAAACCGAAAGAATAGACTGCAGAAATCCTTTCCCTGTGAAAGGAAATAGTTGGCCACCATAGTGAACTTTGCCCTTTCTTCAGTGTAGTGCAATCTCAGAGTTGGTAAATTTAAGTAGGGGGTGTGAGGGGCAAAGCCCCCCACTTTGGTGGGTTCAGTTTTGGCTCATTGAGGTTTTTTTTCCATAGTGGCCAAGTGGTTCCTTTCACAGGGAAGTGAAGTCGGGTTAGTAGAATTTGATAAAGTGTAATTATGATGGGTCAAAGTAGACCTATATATATATATATATATATATATATATATATATATATATATATATATATATATATATATATATATATATATATATATATGTATGGCCTCAAGTAATAATGGGAAAAAAGTCTTACAGTCGGTCTTTGGTATTATTTGGGTTTCCAGATTAAAACCGGTTAAAAGGGTGAATTTTATATCTAGTAGACAAGGAAGGTAGTCTAGGACTAATTCATGTGATAGTATATTACTGATACGTTGGTTAACAAGGCTCTATCTAAAGTAAAAACACTGCCTCCATGGGACCAGATGGTGTCCCAGGCTGTGTCATACGCGAGCTCCAAAAGGAATTAACCCCGCATCTTAATACCCTGTTCAGTCTCAGCCTCTCCACAGGATATGTGCCTATAGAATGGCGCATGGCAATGGTGGTCCCGTTACACAAGGGTGGGGCCACAACTGACCCTGGGAACTACCGACCAATAAGCCTGACCAGTCTGATCTGTAAGGTTATGGAGCGAATCATTATGGAACTCATAAATGGAGAGATTGGGAACCTCTAGTCGCTGGACCCCACACAGTTTAGCTTCGTCAAGGGCATGCCTCCTGAACCTGGTGGATTTCTTTGAGACAGTTACTCAGGCTATAGATAAGGGAAAGGAGGTACACACGGCTTACCTTGACCTTGCTAAAGCATTTGACACCATTTCCCATTTAGGTATTATTGATAAGCTCACCAGCCTGGGCATAAACCCTTACGTTACAAGATGGATCGCAAACTGGCTCTCAGACACATCCCATAAAGTAAGAGTAGCGGGATCTATGTCTGAATCCAGACCAGTAATGAGTGGTGTGCCTCAGGGCTCTGTCCTGGGGCCCCTCCAGTTTGGCATATACTTCTCAGAAGTACAGGCAAGCACGGAAGGGCTGTGGCTGACAAAGTTTGCGGACAACTGCAAACTGGGTGCTATAACAGAGTCTCCAGCTGACATGGAGATCCTCCAGAAGGGCCTAAATGAGACTGATGCATGGTGTCAAAGCCATGGTCTCAAGCTAAATGCAAAAAAATGTGTAGTAATCCCCTTTGGAAAAAACAGAGCACCCACAAACTACAACATAGGAGGTAATCCCCTGAAATCTGAAGAAGAAATAAGGGATCTAGGGACTCAAGTAGATAGTCAGCTTTCTTTTAATAACCATGTTGCCAAAGTGGTTAGAAAATCCTTCTATGTGACCCATCTGATCACGAAAGGGTTTGCATCAAGATCTAAGGATGTAATGGTGCCCCTCTACTCTTCCCTCATCAGACCCATTATTGAGTACAGTGCACCAATTGGAATGTACCTGGCTAGACATCTCCAGCAGCTGGGGAGACCAAAGAGGTACCTAACCAAGAGGATTACTGGCCTCAAACAGTTGCCCTATGCAGCACGATTGAGAAAGCTAAGACTGTTCTCTGTTGCATACCACTTTCTCAGAGGCGATCTCTGTCTAAGGTACAGAGCCATGTCCAACCCAGAATTGTTGAACATGCTCTATCTTAGCAAAATCAAATCTATTCGAGCTACATGCTCTAGGGATATAAACCTCAACACAACAACGAATAGAACATGCTGGAGGGATAGATTCCCTTCGCAGAGACTTCCCTTACTATGGAACAGGGTCCCGATCTACATAAGACAGAGACCCTCACTATCACTCTTAAAGAGAAAGTTCACACCGGGTATCACACCAACAGCACTACTAGATAGGGGCCAAGGGTACTAGCTGCTAGTACAAGGGTCTAGGGAACTACTAAAGGGGCAGTGAATACAGCACAACGTGGCTGGGCTAATATATGCCTTCGAGCAGATAGCCCAGTACCAATCTATGAACCTATGAACCTATATGCTGCATTTTTGAATCTTTACTGAGTTTTGAAATGCAGAAATGGATGGAAAGAATGGCATGATTACAAAAATGTTTGACTTGAAATATGAAAAGTTTTGCGAAAAGTTGGATAAAGAGAAATATACTAGAAATAGTGAAATAAAGGAATATCGATATAAAATATTTTATGAAAGTTCAACAAACATAGAAAAAAGAATGGTATAATAATATTCTGAGTATGTTTCACTGTGTGAATTCATGGTAGACTTTGAGTACAGATATTACTGATGTCATTAGGAAAAACAATATAAGTTGCAAAATATAGAAATGTGTTAGGATTTCTCATGGATATTATCTGTTAAAATGTTATTGTGGAAGGAAGTATATCTTATGAACTAGTAATAGTAGGTTTGATTAGTTAACAATTAGAAACATCAGAGTGCATTTTCTTGTTGTGTGAGAGATTTAAGAAAGTGTGAGAAGCATAAATAAATGTATTGACAGACTGAGGACATTGACATGAATGTGATATTGCATGGATATTAATGTCAGAAACATGTGAAAGATGCTGAAAAGATAGATGGAAAAAGATGTTGGATTACCTGGAAAATGTGGAATACTAGAACAAAAGAATCTTTCATTAATTAAAAATGGATTGCAATAGACATATTTAGACATATAAGGTTTCAGTTGCAGCACATAGAGTAGGCATGAATTAAAATGAAATCTAATATGTATAGTATGAAGATAGCGGATACATATTATTTTATTTTAGTATTTGTTTAAGAAAGGCAATGAAGAGAAATTGTGAAAATGTAAACTTTGAAAATATGTAGAAATGTAAATAATGTCAATAAACAAATATTTTTATTAAATGCTGCCCACCTGAGTTACCACCAACACAGCAGATGGGACCTCAGTTTAATGTGTCATATGAAAGATGGCACATTTAGGAGTACAGCACACCTTCTCAGTAATTGAAAATTAATCCAGTTATGTGGGATGGGAGTTGAACCTACAGCCTTTCTTGTCTTCCAGCAGCAAAAATGAGCATGTTGCCTATTGAGCCACTGATACTGCTGTCTTGAATGTCTTACTTCAAGGGAGGCCAGCACTTGAATGAGATGACAGAGTCTTGAATACCTGTTGAAACTCCGAGGACATTGACTGAGATCTTATGAATAGTTGAACTGAAGGTGCAAATGGGGTGAATTTATTCAAATTATGAGGATATACTACCTTGAAGTATTCCCCAACTGGCAGTACAGAAATCTCAACGTTACTTTATATAAGTAGCATGGATACAAGTGTTTGTGTGTGTGTGTGTGTGTGTGTGTGTGTGTGTGTGTGTGTGTGTGTGTGTGTGTGTGTGTGTGTGTGTGTGTGTGTGTGTGTGTTAGATAGAGAATGTAGTTATCCCTTCCACCACGTCAGTAAGTTACAAGGTAGATGAAACCCTTTTATGTAATGCTTCAAAGATGTAGCAGAAAATTTCAAAATTTGCTTTTATGTTAATTGTATCTTATTTTCAAAGTGTTGAAGTTTCTAGAATTCGGCCTTACACTTCCAATAGAGAGCTATGAGACTCCACAACATTTGAAAATACTTTATTTATTGCACCTTATTTTAATTTTTACTCATTCAACTTTGAATTGACATAGGCTTATGTGGTACTTTATTTCTTTAATTTTTGACACAAATGCTTAGAATACAACTCTTCTCAAATATAAAGGTTTTCTTCTCACAAAGTCCTTTATGTCCCCATAAATCCAATCTTGAGACTGCCAAATATAAATAAAATCATGCTATAAGTATCTCTGTTCCTGTTCTTTGTCCACATGTAAGTTTTCAGTCTTTGTATACACCATTTTGGTTGTCACTGAAATGCATTTCCTCCTCATGTTTGTTGTGAAATGAGGTGTAAGGCAAAAAACAACAGCTTTTTTTGTTTTTGATACCTAATTGTTCATACCTCGGTCTAGGTCTTGGGTGTTTAGTAAAGCAGGATGAGGTAAACATTATATAAATTTATGAAGTTTTGATTTAGATTTTGGGGTATAGGTCTTTATGGAGTAGGCAGGAATGAAGTATTTTAAGGAAAGGGGCAGCAGGTAGAGAACTTTTCGGAATGCTTTAAATTGGATTAGAAAGCTTTTGTTACAGAAGTACTGAATGGAGAATGCATGTATTTGTAGATATTTATTGTTTACTAGATGCACTGGAAAAGGCATTTGGGAAATATTAAGGGTTATTTAGGACTCCAGATTATACCCCATGAAAAGGTACATATTGTAGTGACTATAAAAAGAGGATAAAAATGGTATAGCCTAAGGTGTCTTTGTATATCATTAAGGGCTCAGTTTTTGAAGTATCCTTATAAAAAATCATAACGAAAATATATGGTCAAAATATTTAGATAAATATAAAGAAATGCAAACTAAATGGGAGAGTAAATAAGACAGAATGATGAAGTAAGGGATATGGTTAAAATTCTTGACTGTACAAGAAAATAAAAAAAAATGTAAGTACACTGTTGAATAGGGGAAGGGGGGTGCATGAGGTAATATATAGAATGAGGTGGGAAAATTGGTGAACCCAGTACATCTAGCCATAGCAGAAAGAAGAAACCCTTGTAATATCAGTAAATGTTTGGATTTCTTTTGCAGGATGGCTAAACTGCACATGTTGGTTAAGAGTCAATGAAATTCAGAATATTAAAAGAGAGAGAGAGAGAGTTGTGATTATGTTAATTGTGGGCAAGTAGAAGAGATGTGGGAACTCATCTTTATGGATTCTGAGAGGTTATCAAACTAATGATCTTTGTTACAGTGTAAATGAGGGACAGAAGTATTAAAACAAATTAATAAAAATATTATACCGTATTGAACTTTTTTTTTTAATAACCATCTGAGCTACTAGTGACTCAGGCAAATGGGACCTTGGTTTAATATCTCATCAACTCACCAATGCCTCCACTTTTTAAGAAGGCTGAAGAAAGCTAAGCTTCCTCCTCATATTTTCTCCACCTTCTATAGAGGTACAATACAGAGCATCCTCACCTGTAACTTCACAGTGTGGTTTGGAAGCTGCACAGTTACAGAAAGGAAGGCGCTACAAAGAGTAGTGAGGGTTGCAGAGAAGGTAACAGGTTCCAGTCTTCCATTGATTTGACATCTTTATTCTGCAAGAAGCATCCAAAAGGCCACCAAAATAATACAGGACAACACACATCCTACCCATGGACTGTTTAAGCATCTGGCATTGGGCAGAAGATATCTTAGAATCTGCTGTAGGACTACAAGATTCAGTAACAGTTTCTACCTTACAGTGATTAAACTTCTAAACTCAGGCACTAGTCCCAGGGGTCTGGACACATAATAAGTCAATTTTTATTTGTTTGTGCAATATATACTTACATATATTCCAAGTAAGTGCAGTATTTATTGATTATATCCATAGTCAGTATTATTTAACTCACTCAAGTGCAATATTAGACAAATAACTTAGGCATTTCAAAAGTTGCTTTGCTTTACTTTAAATAGAGTAGTTAATTTAACTCAGGGGAGGGTATTCTTTTTGTATATGAGTGCTGGTAAATGTCTCTACTCCTTCTTGCATGTATTGAGAGTAGTATTGTATTTTTTAGTTATGTTTATTCTTTTACTTGTATATGTTGTTTCACTTTCCTTTCTAATCTAAAGAATTGAGCTAAACTGTCTTTCGGTTTTTCCTGGTTAGGGGTCACCACAGCGGAACTCTGGTCCGCTAATGATTGGCAGTAGATTTTTACATGCTGGCTTGTCGGGCCTAATGCACAACCTTTAACGAAGGAATGCCCATTCACGCATGTCGACACACAGAAGATGCTCTAACTGAGAATTGAACGTGCAACGTCTAACTGTGAGGCGACGCTACTGCAGCACCACTGATGCACAAAATTTCATTTAGGCTACACATGTGTAGTTCTAAATGACAATAAAGTTTACTTTGTCTTTGACTTTGACTATTCTAAAGGATGGTACCAGCTTAGTGTAGCAACCCTTATTGAATCATCACCGTACTTTGACTCTAAGCAATTGTTATGGGGGTAAAATATGCAGCTGTCTGATATTTCTAGTACTAAAGGTGAGTATGCTGCCAGCTAAGGCACTCACATAGGTCACAGCGTTATTATTATTATTGTTATTATATTTTGTTATAGTCTAAAGGACACCAATAAGTGTATGTCTGCAACTAAGAGATCATATTTAGCAAAGACTGTTTAGTCCAGTGATTGGTGGTGGTAGAAGTTGATAGTGACCAATTGGTGTGTTTTTACCATCTTTTTCTTGTACCTCATAAAAAAGTAACATATCAGTTACAAGAAATGGGGGGGGGGGACAAAGTGGTCAAATGAAATTCTATGCAAATCCAACTGTCATTATATGAGTCTTAGAAGGTGGGATTAATCTTTTTAAAGATAATATGAAACTTGGGCTAAACATGAGTGACACAGGAATAAGCCTTAAGAAGGATGTGAGGAAACACAAGGTATGACAGAATCTGAATCTCAGTGCTCAGTGAGAAATGGATAGTGTTGCATTTGGACAGTAGGTGTCCTGAAGCATTGTTAGGTTTTGTGTTGTGTAAAGTGAATTAAAGATGGTAGAATACATGTTAATACTGATTGCATTTAGGCAATGTCATTGCCCTTTTAAGAGAAATTTACAACATTGCCATTTTATTAACCAGTAGATACCATAATGCACTGTGGGTATTGAGATATGGGCAGTCTGGTGTGAAACATCAATGTGTAAACATAATTTTTGCTGAGCAAAAGTATTTCTAATAAAGTTAATTGCTCATTGAAAGCCATGCTATATCTTGATTTATGCAAGATGGTTAGTACTAGATGTAGCCTGTATTTTGTACCACCATCTGACACTCGGAGTGCAGATTAAAAAAAAACATAGGCAAGATCACGGTCTTGATGATATTGCAACTCTAGGACCTTTAACACCAGGAGATATGCAATAAATAAACTACTAAGGTCCATGTAATATTATGAAGGGTAGTAATTGTTCAGCAATATAGGTCATTATTCGGGACTTGTTTAGAATGTTGCATTGAGTTTTTGAGGCCACTTAAGGTAAAGTATACCAGGATAGATACAAACAGAGAATATAAAGGATGTTAAGTAGAATGATAAAAAATGATGGAAGAGGAAAGAGTGCTAGAAAGAGAACAACAATTAGAATAGTCCACCTTGGAAAGGCTGGACTATGACCGAGTTCACAATACCATTACAGAGAATTGTGAGGGAACTGAACTAAGAGGACAGAAGGGGTCTACCAATACCATTACAGAGAATTGTGAGGGAACTGAACTAAGAGGAGAGAAGGGGTGTACCAATACCATTACAGAGAATTGTGAGGGAACTGAACTAAGAGGACAGAAGGGGTGTACCAATACCATTACAGAGAATTGTGAGGGAACTGAACTAAGAGGACAGAAGGGGTGTACAGAGGATATGATCTTCACACTGAAAAAAGTGTTTTTAGTTTAGACATGATGGACTTCCCTTTTCCTTGTGACGTTAGTTGATAAACAGAGCAGGCGCTACAGAGCAAAACTACTGAATTGTTTCTACAAGTATGGGATAGGTTAAAAAAGTGATGGGTATGAATGAGGGGTAGCTGTGGGGGGCTAACTGTATTAATTTGGAGAGTAGAAGCCCTGTTTCTTCCTCTTCCTCCTCCTCTTCCTCTACTGGCTTGTATAAGTATGTAAGCATTAAACAGAACATGGCACTTATTGCTATGTGTGTGTGTGAAGTAATCAAATTGTAAATATAGCAAGTACAAATGGTTGCTCACTATCAGAAACTGTTAAATAGATCTATCTTTCAGTAATACAGGGAATGAACTTCTGTCTGATCTGCTTGCCAGTCATTAAACTGAAAGCCTAGAACCTGAGGAGTGATAGATGGACAGTTTGACTTTTCTAGAGGGGTTTCAAGGTCTGTACCATTACAATGACCTCTAGGAGTTCCAAGAGGAACAGCAAATAACAAAATAAATTATTTGAGCTATTCTTATATTCACAATACAATGAAACATGATACTTGACATGGCTGATCATATCTTAAAGAAGAGAATGTGGTTGCAGACAGGGTATAACCAGAAAAAAGGGACATCCATACAGTCTGATGGCATCAAATGAATGAAAGGATATTAGTGGATAAATATTAATAGAGAACAGCAGGGGGTAAAAAAAATAAATATATATATATATATATATATATATATATATATATGTATATATATATGTGTGTGTGTGTGTGTGTGTGTATGTATATATATATATATATATATATATATATATATATATATATATATATATATATATATATATATATATATGGGTACATGTCAGTACATCGACAAGTTAGAAGATCGACATCCACTTCACCGACACATGAAATAATCGACACCGCAAATCACGGACATTTAACAGGTAAGAAGTTTAAATTTCGCTAATCATGCCTACCACACATGCATAACACTGCCACACTTACTAAAACATGGTAGGCATGATTAGCAAAATTTAAACTTCTTACCTGTTGAATGTCCGTGATTTGCGGTGTCGATTATTTCATGTGTCGGTGAAGTGGATGTCGATCTTCTAACTTGTCGATATACTGACATGTACCCATATATATATATATATATATATATATATATATATATATATATATATATATATATATATGCACATACATGCATGATATATATATATATATATATATATATATATATATATATATATATATATATATATAATATATATATATATATATATGTATATATATATATATATATATATATATAAATAAAATGAGCAGCTGAAGGCATTACATCCAAATGAAGGTATTCAGTACTATTAAGGCATATACAAGCTGTTGAAATGAAAACACCAAAGCAAAAGACTTACATCACACAGTAACCAATATTTAGAGTTACTTTGCCCTCCAACTCACTGAGATGTATACGTTCAATATCTGTGTGAAAGGGCAGCTGCCATATGCCTATTTAAAATTACAGATTAGCTAGTGGTGCTGTGTAAGTTGTTTTTACATTACTTTTCTTTGCATTTTGTTGGTTCCTGCCTGACAGAGGAAGTTTAAAATAAAGGATGTTTAAAATGTGATGGCTTGCAAATCATTTGTTCTGCCAGGACTCAGGTGTTTGAACTGGAAAGGTTAGAGTATACAGTTTTGAAAAATGTAATTTTTTCCCTATTTGCAAATGAACAGAAGACGAGAAATGCATGTTTTTTTTTTTTTTTTTTTTTTTTTTTTTTTTTTTTTGGGGGGGGGGGAGTAACAACTATTTACCTTTGTTCCTCAAAGGACATTATTTTTAGTAGCAGGTTTAAGAACCCAACATGCAGCTATAGGAGGTACAGGTGATCCTCAATGAATAAAACACTAACTTTGGACAAATTAACATTTAAAATCTTCTCATCACAGTTGTACACATTTATTGAAGAATGTCGAATATCTTTTTGGGTGGGGGGCAGACATCCTGATATTTTCCTTTATGTGTTTTGGTTAGAAATATCTTTATTGTATTGTTGTTATTTTGTTATACTATAATAATCTGGTAGGTGAGTTAGGGTAGATGTATCTGTTTTCTGACAGGGTACAAATGATTGCAAACAACTAACATTAGTTCTAAAAGTGAAGATCACACTGTAGATGACTTGAACAAAATGTATTATGCAAGGCACACAGTACCTTAATCTGTACACGGCTGATATGACATATGTAGTCTGAAAAGACATCAGTATTTATAAGGTTATTCTGAGTGGCACAGATGTTTGGTGACATCTCTTGGGTAATGAAAGAGAAGATGCAGAGGCCGTATAACTTAATAAAGACTTAGCCAAGTATGAATCAGAATTTCATAAGGGAACTCTACAAATCATGATAATCAGTACTGGCTGGATAGAGATTAAAGGCTTTACTGATGATGTTCCCCAATAATGTTTTTTCCAGCTTTTATATAAAGCAATGATTATGCACTGCATGCAAGAAGAATTTGATAAACTAATTAAGCCTTACTAATGTATAAGAAAAAATTTCATAATATGCACATCACTGAATGTAATATCATCTGTGCAAAGATTAAGGTATTGTCTGGATAAATATGATGTGCTGCTTTCATTGTTTTTTGCATTTAGGATATCTCAGTGGACATATATAGTGAAAACGAGCCTAGAGCTAATCACTCTTTAAGTTATGTGAAACAATATTTCTTTGGTTTCAATGTTGTTGAAATGAACCATTTGCCAAATTCACAGTAACCCTTACAATGTGTATCAGTTTCTCATTATGTTGTCATTACTCAGTCTGTGCACTTATGTTTAACATGTAGTGTTTATTACGAGAAATACAATACTATATTGTTCAGGGAAAACATTTAAAAAATTGCCAGAAATTTCTTAATAGCCATGTCTTCATCCAATTATATCTGTTCAGCTCCACTACTATCACATAAACAAGACTCTATCATCCGGAAAATTCAGTGAAGGAACTGAATAGAATTAGTGTTATTACAACTGGCAGCAAGTATTTGATTGCTATGAAGTGCCCTTACCCATGAAGATGGAAACATTAACTATAACTTCATCCTTCATTGTATACCTCACTCTCAGTGTGATCTCAAAATCAGTTCAAAGTTTCACTGTTCCTTCATGTACTCAAAACACAGAACTATAACTTACCCACACAAGTAAGTATTCAGAGTCAACTGGAACCATAAATTTATGGCCACCAGCATATACTGAGCAGTTGTCACATTTTGAATGCAAAAAAGGTAGAATTTTTATATTGTAACATAAACAGACCATTTATTTTGACTTCTGGTGGACTAAAATGTTAAAAAGGCTGGAAAAATACATTTATCTGTACATTAATACATAAGTAACAGATTCAGTATTCCCAGCCTATGGAATCAGTTACCACTACAGGTCAAGGAAAATTCTACTGCATCTACTTTAAGGTTAATCTTGACAATTGGATGGGTAGCCACACATTTACACCAGGGTTACCATGCATGACCCTGCTAAATGTCAGAGGTGAGCACTATTAAGTGCTTTAAATTGTGACAGGAACTTTCCACTGTGTCCCCTTAAATGTATATATGGTTCCTGTGATCACAGGAGGTAGACTTGTTCATGTATTGCTATTTTCCTACAAAAACATTATATGAAATCAAGAGGAAAATACAACATTGCAGAATGGTGTAGAATTAAGTGGTCATAAATGTTACCTCCTAATCTCTGTAATATAAAGAGGTGGGAAGGCCAATGACACCTCTGGTATGTAGAATAACCATATTGCCTTGCCTGTGTTCAAGCAACATATCACTCTATAGGGTGGGGGTGTATGTGTTAGGTTTATTATTCACTGACATGAATCTGTATTTGCTATTATCAAGTTGATGTAATTGTTTAGATGTAGTGACAATTTTCTCTAGTTCCAAGTCTTACAATTAATTATTAAAAAAGTCTGAGTTTATTTTAAATTGGAGTAGTCTTGAACATTTTTTTCCAGCAAGAAGTGAAACAAAATTTACTAACAAGTAATAGTAACATTACCCATTTTATATCACTTCAACTATATAAAGACCACTTAAATAGCTGTCATTATAGTATACCAATGTCTACGTCCATTGACTGCGTATAAATCAAAATGTCCAATTTTGATAAAATGACCACGCTAAAGTAATCCAACCTGCTTTACATAAATACACACTTGTTTTGCAAAGTCACAATTTAATTTTATAAAATTTAACTTTTAGGCTGTTTAGTTTAATTATGACAGCAAGGCCAACCCTTTTCATCCATGTACAGTCTTCTCCATTGTTGACTGTGTACACTTTAGATGTCTGCCTTTCCTAAAAATGCATAAATAATAATTATGGACAAAATAAAGTATTTCACACAAATGCACAGTAGTCCTGCAATGCCAGACTGCTCAAAATGAGGAAAGTACAACAGGGTAAGTTACTTTCATCCATAGACAGCCTCCATCCCCACTCAGCAGGTAGAGCCAGTTTGCTGTGTACAGTTCAGTTGGTTGAATTGAAAAATAAAACCTTTCAACCTATTAGTGCACAAATCAATGAGAAGGTCAATACATAATGTCGGGCAAAGGCCCAAAATCAAGGGCAGATTTTAAATATTACTATTGTATACTTAGAAAGGTGAAGGGCACAGTTTCTGCATTAACATGCATTTTTTTTTAAGGATATGACATTTGTAACTCAAATGTTTGCATTATTCTTATCTGTACATTAATACATAAGTAACAGATTCAGTATTCCCAGCCTATGGAATCAGTTACCACTACAGGTCAAGGAAAATTCTACTGCATCTACTTTAAGGTTAATCAGCCTCCATCCCCACTCAGCAGGTAGAGCCAGTTTGCTGTGTACAGTTCAGTTGGTTGAATTGAAAAATAAAACCTTTCAACCTATTAGTGCACAAATCAATGAGAAGGTCAATACATAATGTCGGGCAATTACTACAGCATTGGTAAATAGAGAGTCACCAGCATAATTATTTGATTTTATAGAACTTATCAGAAGTTTACTGGAGGAGCGGAGAGAGTTGAGATTTTTATAGGGGATTATGAGTTGTGAGAGTATTGGGGTATTATTAGGTTGGTACCAGAAGGGTTTACTAGTTTTTGTTTTTCATTGCAAACCCTATTACTAACTCTAATATTATTATTACTGTTATTATTATCATTAGTCTATTTTGTTTTGATAGTTTTGCTGTATGTATCTCACTCTGTGGAGCTTTTCTCCCCGGGCCGCTACTGAAAATGAAAATTTCTCCAGTTAGACTAGCCCGGTCAACAAATGTAAAATAAAATAAATAAATAAAAATAAATAAATATTCAGTGAATGCAGTCCTCAGTGATTTTCCAGAAAATCACAAATATTGAGAAGAAGACCAGCCCCCAGTTGCAAACAATCTGATGACTGTATAAACTTTAAATCACAACAGGAATTCAACTGTATTTGATACAAAAGTATCCCCCATATTAACATACTCATTGGTTCACTAAAATCACTTTCATCCTGCAAAGCCTGCACAGAATAATTGAACAAACTATAGCAGAACAGTCAGTCATGTTTCATTCACAGACAGCCCCCATACCCAGACCAACAATTATAGCGACTTTGCTTATGTGCACATAATTGTAGAAAAAAATAAAAAATAAAATCAGACTGAGACATAAGTTCCATGATGTATTTTGATTCTATTTCACACACATGCACAACTGCTTTCCAACCACAGCAAAGAACTCTTGTCTCACAACCCAGCTGTAATAGTTGTTTTCACACCAACACTTATAAAGTATACATTTTCTATTAAATACTGATCATGCCTAAATGTTCATTTAACCATCTCCAGCATCACATGAAATGCTTCCATATGTGTACATGTTGTGCTTTACAATGAAAAATATGTTTCATTTTGCTTTTACACAATTCATTAATTCACAAAAAATTATTATATTTTCCATATTTATCCAGTACTTTTCTACTTTTTAGGGAAATGTCATTGTGTATTGCCATTAACTTTATGTTATAGGGAGCTGGTTTAATACTGCTCATTTAAAAAAAAAACATTTACATTGAAAAGTTACAGTATATTAAGCACTGCAATACCTGTCCCCTCATCTATTTCTCTGTAGGTCTATATCTCTATCTATCTATCTATCTATCTATCTATCTATCTATCTATCTATCTATCTATCTATCTATCTATCTATCTATATGTGTGTCTAATTCTTGAACCCCAGGACCCTGCACATCATAGCCACAGCAAGTTAACACTAAGCCATCTGAGCTGTACTAAATTTCAAACTTTCAAAACGTCGACTTTCTTATGGTTAAGACTATAAGACTGAAGTTTTGAAACTTCAAAATTTAAATTATAAAAATAATAAAAACAAAAAATATATATATTTTTTAATGTTTTTGCAGGGGGCAAGCCCTCCTGCACCCCACACCCCCTTGCTAATTCAATATACCAACTCTGAGATTGCACTACAGTGAGGAAAATGGTAACTATGCAGCCAGATCTGTAGCATACTCTGCGTCTTTACTTATCAATAGATCCATCCAAGAAAATACAGTACCAGATATCTGAAAAAAATTCATCATAATACCCCTCACCAAGAGAAAAATATTACAGATCTGTTGCCATATTATCTCCCTTATCCAAGATAGTGGAAAAATGTATACATAAACAAATACATAACCACCTCTTAACAGGCAAACCTAATTACACTCACATAGCATGGTTTCCGACCATCACATAGTACTACCACTGCCCTCCTGTCTTGTACACAGACAACATTGCCCAAGCCAGAGATAATAATAAATTCATATCAGCTCCATTCCTTGACCTCTCCAAAGCATTTGATACTGTTTCCCATCCCATCCTCCTAAATAAACTTTCCAACATACAACTCTCTACCTCCGATACTTCCTGGTTTAACAGCTATCTCTCAAACAGATATCAATCCATCGGATGGCAAACATCCTTCTCCCCTTTCCATCTTTTTAAGAATGGGGTTCTCCAGGTCTCTGTCCTGGGCCTCCTACTTTTTAATATATTTACAAATAACTTCTAAGTTTCCTGCCCTCACTTTACCTTAATACAGTACGTAGACAATTCCACAATTATTAACACCTCTGACAATATACAAAATTTCCACAGTGTCACTCAACAATCTCTGCATTTAGTAGAAAAATGACTAAATGAAAACAACCTGCTTCTCAACCCCAAAAAGACCAAGCTTTTCCTTTTCCTTCCAAAAAACCTCAATCCAGCTAAAGAAAACTTCATCTTATCCTTAGATAATACAATTATCACTGCTGACTCAAACATCAAATTGCTTGGTGTTACTATAGACTGCCAATTAAAGTTTGACCTACATATCTTAAACTGTATCAAAAAGTCCAATCAAAAACTAGGTCTTCTGTACCACAACAACAAATATATAGCTAACAAATCTAGACCTATACTAGCTCAGACATTTATGTTATCATCCCAGCTATATGCTGCTCCCATAGTTACCAACCTCCAAAATAATCTCTTAACCAAACTAGAAACCACCTATAACAAAACAGACAGATTTGCAGCCAGTAGTAGCTACAGATCACATCATTGTATATCTCTGAAAAGCTTAAGATTGTCTGAGCTCCCCCACATACTTCAAATATCACAACTACAAATTGCCCATAGCATCCTGAATAGCCCCAACTCCTTCCCTGCCCTTACATCCATACTCACACCTTACACACTCAATCATGACCTCAGAAGCACACAACAAAATCTACTTCAGGTGACCAATCCAAACTAAAATATTGGAAAAATACAGTCATTCAATTGCATACTCATGGAACAAACTTCCATTGTCCCTTCGCTCCACAACCAAAAGTAGCAAATTCGAAAAGGAGCTAAAAATTAATTTCCAACATGTATGGATCTATACTTGCCAGGAAATAACCTTATGAATTTTTCTTCTTCTCCTCTCGATTAACATATCTGCCTAATATGTCCTATCTAAGCTGTCTACACATATTACTCTCTCTGCAGTTAATACCTATGCTATTAAATTCATCTTTGATATACTATGTCATGATGTTACTCTGAATTGTATATTACATTTTAGAAAATATTTTTTTATTTTAAGGCATTGCTATATTTCCATGTATATAGCATAATGCTAACCAAATGTCTCAATTATATTGCTAATGCATTCTCAAAATACTGTACCTTTGTCTTGTAAATATCCCTGTTGTATATTTCTCTTTCTCTGTTTTTGTACTGTTAAGTATCTTACAACTTGAATTGTTAGTTTTTTTTCCCCTTATTTTTACTATTTTACTAATTACTTTCTTGGAGCATTTCTCCTCGGGTCTCCACTGAAAAAGAACTCTCTGGGTCCAGTTCGACTAACCCAATTAACAAATGTGAAAATAAAATAAAAATAAATAAATATATCTTTCCGTGTTGTACAGTGATCTCCATTTAAATGGTTCGAAGTTTCAAAACTTCAGTCTTATGGTCTTGACCATAAGAAAGTCGACATTTTGAAAGCTCAAAATTTATAAGTAGACCCAAATATATATATATATATATATATATATATATAGAGAGAGAGAGAGAGAGAGAGAGAGAGATGCAACTCTAAGTTACAGAACTGAAAAAAGTATAAAACTACCACATCTGATCTTACCTGATGCAACCTCACAATATTGCACAACATTTATTTATTTTTTATTTTTATTTTTATTTAACATTTGTTGACCGGGAATGTCCGACTAGGTTCCACAGAGCCTGTTTTCAGCGGAGGCCCGGGGAGAAATGCTCCAGATCCTTTAAAGAGTAACACAAATAAACAAATTGTGAATAACACAAATTTCAATATCACATGAGAGAAGTGAAAGGAAATATTCCTACTTCCTGCTGTATCTCAATTCCCAGCAAAAATAAACTGGCATTTTTCAAAAACATGCAAGTTTGACCATTTATACCAATATCCGTCTGACAGCCTGAACTGACTGACACACACACACACACACAGACACAGTTATATATATATATATATATATATATATAGATGTGTGTGTGTGTGTATGTAAGTGTGTGTGTGTGTGTGTGTGTGTGTGTGTGTGTGTGTGTGTGTGTGTGTGTGTGTGTGTGTGTGTGTGTGTGTGTGTGTGTGTGTGTGTGTACATATATACATACATATGCATGAACACATATATTTTTTTGCTCATCTGCTGGCCTTTCATGATTTCTGCAACTGGTCAATGGATTCTGTTGGGATTAACCTGGGGAACTTATTTAATAAAGGTCCTCTTTAAAATAGTATTATATTGAAAACTCATAGCGCTAATTTTAATTTACTTGTGGAAAATAAATGGTTGACCACGGCTCCCTTGGAGATCTGGACCCCATTCAACCACTTGAATCTTATTTATTATAATCCACCACTGAAGTTGCCTAACCTATTAGCCTGCATTTAATTATGTGAAAGCTTTATCAAAGCAAGCACTTTTAACACTTTTCAAATCAATTCAGATTTTAGTTTTCAGTGATACACAGTGTCATGATCCCTAACATTGTCACAGTACATTTTTTCAGATTTTTACACATAGGCTGTGAAATCACCATCTAGGTTGAAATTACACACAAACAGTGCCATAGTTTTGTGTAGTGGAACAATTTCTTTCATCATAATTATTTATTTCCAAGAGTACAGGTCTATATTTAATTCTGATTCTCATCACTGTCACCCTCCTCCCACGGACTGAGCAGTCCTTTTTCTTTCCCCATCCTAATGGCTGCTGCTGCTGCAGTGGGGCTTAGAGACTACTGGTGGTGGGACATCATTAGGGGGATGATGTATTTTTGCTCTAACTTCCTCTTCTCCTTCTATTAGTCATGACAGCTATCTCCTTCTAAAACAGGGTCCTGTAATTATGACTCTGTGATGTGTGCACATTCTTGACATACTCACCAATCCCCAGTAGCATTGCAAAGCATTATTTGTCAGGCCAGAGTTGCCTCATTCTTTTCCATATATCTTCCTGCTTCTACAATATCTTGTGTCTCCATCAGGTGCTGATGGTACAGCAAGCTGGATCCCTTCCCCTTACTTCCCTCTGTGATGAGCAACTGACTGCCACTGTTCTGTCCCTTTCCACTCAATCTAGTGCCTCCCACACCTAGACAGCTATTCAAACCCAGATCATCTGGGAAACAGGCATGCTTCTTCCTTTTGTACTACAGAGATAATTAGCCACTGTTTAATTTGACTGCAACTTTGCCCACGTTTAACAGTCTGGGTACACATTTTCAAAAGCTCTTGCTCATGTTAATGCATATAGTTTTCTCCTGAAAGATAATGACAATGATGATGTAAAGTTATCTTTCCAAAAGAGTGCTTATATTATTACTTTTTAAACATGTAGCACTCAGAATTATAAAATGTAGTACTCAGAATTATGTGTGAAACATGTGATTGTTCCTATCCCCATATAAGCCACAAGGAAACCCACCCCAACTGGGGACTTCATTTCTCTTGTTCTCCAAGCATCCGGTGATCTTGGGCAAAGTATAAAAGAGAATGAAAATGTGGAGGTTGTGTTCTCATCCCTCTCCTGTTTTTGTTGGAGGTGGAATGCAGTGCATGCAATGTCATGCCAAGTATGGACTATACTTCTTCGCACACTCCATGTAAGCTGGAGTGCAATGCACTCTTTGGCTGAGCTCTTACCATTGAGCTCCACATTTGTGCACAGCATACATCTGAAGCCTTCCCCAGTGTGGCATTCCTGCAGCGGGATCTATACTTACCCTTCACTCACGAATGGTTGAGCTGACATCAGCTACTTATTCCCCTCCCCTTCCTTTCTGGACAAGTTTTGACCAATAATAATTTTTATTCTGGATGTTGCAATGTTGTACTGATAGACTTTTAGTTCCAGACAAGTGCATTTAACATTTTATATCAAAGAGACACAGGAGATGAGTGATTTGATAATGAACAAAAAAGTATGTACTGGAAGAAAACAAAAGAATTATTATTATCAACTCCCCCTTTTTTCCTCTTCTTCTACAAGAATTCAGGGTGTTTTTATCAATTGTTACCACCTCTCTTGGTTTACTGCCATTCTTCTGCCTTTTTCAACAGTCATGTTTGACTGTTGCATGTCTTCTCTAACACAACCCACCCATCTCTGCTGGATGCCTTCATTTCCACTTGCAATCCTCCTGTTTCTCAAAAAATTTCTTCATCACATTGTCTTTGTTGTCGCCTCACAGCAAGAGGTTCTCCCATTCGATTCTCGGCTGGAGCACCTTCTGTGTGGAGTATGCATATCCTCCCCATGGTTGAGTTGCATTCAAAAGACATGCGTGAATGGGCGTGCCTTCGTTGAAGGTTGGGTGTCGAGCTGGCACCTCGGCACCGTAAAAATCAAATGCTAATCATTAGTGGACCAGAGTTCCGCTGTGGCGATCCCTAACCGGGAAAAGCTGAAAGAAGAACAACATTGTCTTCTGCATTTCTGCACTTGTGTCTAAAACACCGTAGTATGCTCTCTTTGACCTTTTCTGCAACTAGAGCTAAGTTTTCCTGCTCTGATGGTATCGTATCATTGTCTGTCCCGCAGTGTGCATCCTATCACCCATCTTAGGCACTTAATCTCTAGCTTCCTCAACTGCTCTGCCTTTACTGCCTAGGTTTCTGTGCCAATACATTAGTACCGGTCACACCGCTATTTTGTACTTCTTACTTTTCAGCTTCTTTTGCATTCTTCTGTGATACACTTCCACAGACACTCTATGCCAGTTGGCTGCAGCCTTCCTGATTCTAGTTTTGACCTCCTCATTCAGACTTCCCTTCTCCTCAACCACCCCTCCCAGATGCTTGAAACTGTTAACCTGTTCTGCTCCATTCTGTCTCAGTTTTCAGCTTCTTCTACTTTTCTGCATTTGCTGTCATGACAGCTATCTTGTCTGTACTCAGTTTCATTCCATGTGCCTTCAGTTTTGCATTCCATTTTATTTATTTATTTATTTTACATTTGTTTACCGGGGCGGTCCGACTGGGCAGAGCTGTCCGTTTTCAGCAGAGGCCCGAGGAGAAAAGCTCCAGAACAATTGCTAACATACTATACATAAGATATTTACATTTCCTTATTACTTGGTGAAGTCCCTAGTTAGAGTCTGCTTGTAATGCCACATTGCCTCCATATAGCAGCTTTATTGATCTGACACTGTCAACCTATTTGCTAATGTAGTCCATCACCAATATGAGCAGCAGTAGGCTCAGCACTGAGCCCTGATGCACACCCACTTCTACTAGGAGCCAGTCTGTGAGTTCAAACACTGTTCCTATTTGCGTGACTGTGTTCTTGTTCTTGTACATAGCCTGCAGTGATTTATCCAGTGTTGCCAGGACTTTGAACCCTCTCAGGACTGCCCAAGTCTGCTTTCTTGGGACCTGGTAAGATGCTTTCCACAAGTCTAGGAATGCCCAGTTGGATTATTTCATCACCTCTAGCTTCTCCTCTAATGTCTCACTGCAAACATCAGATCAGTTGTGCTGCATCCTGATCTGAAGCTGAACTGGTCATCTCCCATCTTACTTTCTACTACTCTACATATTAATTTATCAGTCACCATCTCCAGCACTTTCAGGCAGTTTGACCGGTGTCTGATACCTCTAGACTGCCCACAGTTGTAAATATCACTTCTGTTCTTGCACACTGCCACTAGAATGCTTATACTCCAGTAATCTGAGATATACCTTTTTCTTCATCCTGCTATGAGTACCCTCAGGAGGCATTTTTTCCTTAACTCATCCAACATCTTGATCATATCTGTTATGACTTCATCTCAGCCTGCTGTTTTCCCTGATTTTATTTTCCTAAGTGCTATTCATATTTCTTCTAAGGTGGGCTCCTCTTCCTCTTTCATTGTAGGCTGGCACCTCGGCTTGGCTGTCTGTGGGATAGTACAGCTTCTGTTGGAATTTTCTTTATTCAGAACGTCCTGAAAGTATTCCCTCCATTGTCTTTGATGTCCAGTGAACTGGTGAGCAAGTAGTTGCTGGCATGCCTTATGAACAGTGTCTGATGACTATCTTCTTTATCTTCTTGTCTTTGCCTTGTGACCTGGTAGAGTCCCATTGTACCATCTGCTGAGCCACTTTCAAGAAGCTGATAGAGTGCCTCTGATGTATTTTTGTTTGCTACTGGAACTGTTCTCTTACCCTCTTTTTTAGCCTGCAGGTATTCCTTCTTAGCCTTGTCCATCTTTTTTAGCTCATACTTTTTGCTGTACTCCTTCTTTCTATGAATAACAGCCTGGACTTCTGCATTCCACCACAAGCTTTCGTTACATACCGTTTTACATATCTGTCTTGGGCACATATCAGTTCCATAGTCTTTACATTTGCTATTTTGAGATGCTAAAATTCTTCTTCAACTCTAATAACCTCCTTTTCTTCCTGAGGTGTTAGAGCCCTGTGCATTGCCTTGAACTCTTTTGCTTTCACTCCATTCAATGTGTATGCTTCAGCCTAGTGTTATTGACCTTAGAGCCTTCTCTGACCATTGCTTGCAGCTGATTGTGGTGGCCAGTGATTTATGCTGTGGGCTGACTGCTTCAGTGGGATGACTTTGCAATCACTGATTCTACCCCAGTACCCCTTCCTTACTAGGAGGAAGTCTACCTGAGTATGTATGTGATCTTGTGACTGCCTGTCTTGGTAATCCATGTGTTATCTACCATTAAGCCATTTTCCAGACAGAAGTCTAGAATGGACTGTCCTTATTTATTCCTGGTGTCCTACCCATGTGGACCCAGGCAGTCCACATATCATGTTCTAGCTGTCCTGATATGAGCGTTCAGGTCCTCCATTGTCAACACCAACTCATGTTGTGCTGCTTTATGTCATAGAACCTGTAACTACTGCCTGAATTAGCTCTTTTCCGCATCATCACAACCCTACTTTGGGGCATAGTTAGACGGTATGAATACTACCCAGTCTTTGTACTGAAGTCTGATTGCCATGAATCTATCACTAATTCTAATGACACCTTTCACTGTCTTTGTAAGACTCTCCTTCTAGTCTGTTCTCCTGAATAGTAGACTCGGTATCCCAAGCCAAATGGCATTGCTGAATTGGCTTTCTACCTTGCCTCCAGGATACCCAGGATGTCCATTCTCCTCCTTACTCTCATGTCATCTACTTCTAAGCTATGTCCTGTCTGGGAACCTATATTCAGTGTAGCAATTCTTAGTTCATATAAATCCAAACAGCAAAACGATGTAGGGGAAAAGATCAACTGGTATGTAAAACACAGCAATGAAGAAAAGTCAAAAACACACCAGTTGTTCACGGTAGAGGTGGTTCCAAAACTTTAATAAAATAGTAAAGAAAGAACAGGTAAGCGCGTTCGCATGTAGCTTCTTCAGACCTATTATCAAAGTAAAAACTCTAACCAACTTTTAAACACCTTGTAAGAGTTTCATCCAATCAACTGAAAAAGCATTAAACGTTGCTAAGCAACATGATTGCACTGAAAATGCCAATTAAATAAACCAATCAAGTCTGCTTGCATTCATATTCCTAAAAACAACTAAATGTTATAATGACTATAAAAATGCATATGCAATTAAATTAAATACTCATATCACCTAGTACCTAATAATTCATAAAAACATTTAATCTGTTTCATAAACTCAATAAATAAGAAAATGTACATATTAAAATTGCATAACTGCTCAACTAGTGCGTGTTGATTTAAAAACATTCCATCTACCCTATCTCTTCTTTGTCAGCCTCTTTTTTAGGGGTCTTGCTCTCAGTGCGGGTTGTATCGAAACATGTTAATTAAAGCCAAGGGAATAATGTGCCCCTAGTCTAAAAATCCATTTCATCTCAGCATGATATGTCTTATTAACTATATCCCCCATCCTAACATCTTGATTCAAAACTTCCAATACTAAAAACTTGAAATTGTGTCCCTCAGCAAATGTATTCATGTGTTTAGCTATTGCACTATAGCTCATTCCTTTACGTGCACAATACAAATGGTCAGGTATCCTCTCCCTTAGACGCCTGTTCATCTTACCAACATAAAAACTGGGACAGGCTGTGCACTGGGCTAGATAAACAAGATTTTTAGTGTTACAGTCAGCTTCAGGAAAATGAGGAAATATTTTGTTGTAAGTGGGATGTGTGAATGTCCTAGACTCATCTATACAATTGCAAAATTAACAATTATTGCATTTGACAGTAGATGAAGAACTTGTTATCTCATTGCTCATGCTGTGGATATTCTGAGAAAAACATAGTCTCTGGCGTAAAGATTTCTTATTTTTGTATCCAAATCTTGGCCTATCACCCACTACCCCGGCAATATCTGCATTGGTTCCTAAAATAGGCCAATGCCTATAGATGATCTCCCTGATGTCCCTTTCATCACTCGAAAAAGCTAGGCTAAAGAAAGGGGGCGTATTATCAACACTGTCAGTTGTGGATGCTAACATTCTATGTTGTAAAAAATATGGTTTGCCTCTATTGTGCCTCCACATTCTGAACTTGTTTTGTGTATGATGTATCTCCTCCTCATGGTAGCCTCTGGATCTGAAGTCAGCATCTATCTGATTCAACCCTCTTTCAAAATTGGGATCATTACTGTGTAGGCGACTAACCCTAAGGTTCTGCCCTTCCAAAATGTTACGAAACACGTGACCCGGATGCATGCTGTTATGGTGCACATATGTGGGTCGATAGCATTCTTTTCTAAATAGTCTAGTCTCGGTATTATTAGTTGCATCCTTCACTAGCAGAACATCCAAGAATTCAGTCTTCACATTCGACTGTTTGAATGTGAATTTCAAATAAATTGTGCTTGTGTTCAACATATGAACAAACTGGTATAGTTCTGTCAACTCCCCTCTCCACAACATTTAAAGGTCGTCCACAAAACGTCTGTAGAAGGGCACATAAGCTCGACAGAGTTCAGACACATACATCACATCCTCCTCCCATGTGTTCATAACCAAATTGGCCTAGCTATTGGTGCATGAGGTGCCCATAGCTACGCCTGAGGTCTGTAAGTAATAAATCTCATTGAATGTGAATGCATTATTTTCTAACACCATTTTCATCAATAAACATAGAAAATCAATGTGCCTAGAGTCATACGTGCTCTTACTTAATAGTGCTCTTTTGACCATCTGAATACCTTCATAATTTGCTATACTTGTAAAAAGAGATATCACATCCATATTAACAAACAAACCTACTTCCGTATTCACATTCTCATCAACTAAGGTACGTAATTCCTGCAAAAAGTATTTGGTGTCAGTCAACACCGACTTGCACTCAGATAAAACAGGTTTAAATTTTTTGTCTAAATAGACGGAAATAGGTTCGGTGGTCCTCCCACTCCCTGCGACGATCGGTCTAAAGGGAGGGTGTAATGCATCCTTGTGCACTTTAGGCAAACCGTTCAGAATGGGTATTTTTGGGTACTCGACCAAAAATAGTTAAAAAGCTCCATCGTTATAAGTGAATTCTCTAAACAATCCCTAAGTGAGCTGATGACATACTCACTAATTTTCAGAATTTCATCTTTATCTATAACCCTATAGGTATTAGTATCTGAAAGCATCTGGTTCATACTGTCCACATAGAGACATCTGTCCATCACAAATATCTGACCACCTTTGTCAGCTGGTCTGATAGTTATATTACTGTCATTCTGCAAACTGTGCATCGCTTGGTTTTCATGTCTAGATAAATTAACAAAACCCTTCCTTCTTTTTCCATTATTCAGTATCTCATATATATATCTTTTTCAAACATTTTTATAAATGTTTCAATGGTAGGATGTTGTTGAGGTACATAGTTACTAGTTTTTTTAAAAATATAATTAACTCTAATATTATCATGCTCATAACTATCATGAAAAACAAGTTTCAGTGAGACATTACGCATATACAGTCTTAAATCAGTTAATGTCTCTGATAAGTCAGTACACTGAGCAGGGATAAAAGACAAATCCTTGTTAAGTACCTGCAATTCCATGTCAGTCAATACTCTGCTCGAAATATTCCAAACTAAATCACTTAATCCTGTGTTGATGTTAGTATGTTCATGACCAGTTCTGACCCTGTAAACCTCCGTTTGCTCTTGGGACATTTGTTCAAACCTTCTACCGATCATTTCCTGTTTTGTCTGTAGGGCAGTGGTAAATTGGGAAAAACCTGTGCCTGTGCTCCTTCCATTTCTTTCCTACATACCACAGGTTCTTCATTATGCATTCTGTTTGCCTCACTCAACGTTCCTGTAACTTCCACATTCTGTATTGAGGCATTAGATAACCCCACTGTTGCCGGTTCCTTTTTGCTGCTACTAGAGGCTATAACAGTCGTATTTGACATAGGCACCTGATTCAGAACATTAGACGTGTCAGGGCTGTTCTTATTAGAATTAACCCTTCCCCTTTTTTGTACATACTGTTCATGTCAATTTTGGGCAGGGTTAAAACGTTCATTCATGTTTGTATCATTCCTTTCTCTTGGCCATGTAAAGACATTATTGTTCATGAAATCATTAGTGTCACGTATTTTTTTCTTCTTTTGAACAAGCAATTTCCGTTCATATGTAAGAACTTGATCAATGACTTCACTGACCTTAATGTCTACCAGGGCTGTGGGAAATTTCAAATATATATCATCCTGCTTTCTCTGTATCTGGTTTATAGGTTATTTCTCAATCGGTGTAAAATATTCGATCAGCAGTCACATGTATGCAAAACTTGTCTTGACATTCAACTTCTGCCACTGGGCTAATAGTTATGGATGTTGTTCCCCATAGGTAGGCATAACAAAAATTCTCAAACCTCTAGGTATAACTTTAAGAGACAGACAAGCTTCCATATGGAATTCTTAGTTCATGTTTATCAGGTTAATTGGCTTTATGTTCAGTTTTCTCTTCGCAAAATTATCTGAGGTAACTCAGGCTGGGCAACTGAACAATAGTCAGACAGTAACTTATTGACTCAGGGCTACTGAGCTTTATGGTGGGCACACACTGACCAATAGAGGCACATAAAACCCTCCCACCATTAGCATCATTTCCAGGTGTAGGTCAGAAATGGTAAGTATTCATGCCCATTTTAATGACATTTGTCAATGTGATCATATCAGCTAGACCCAATTTTTAAACTGCCGAATGGCTAGCCCTGACATAGCATACAGTCAGTGATCTATGTTTTTCAATCTAGAGGATACTGTATACCACAGTTGATGCCTAAAGCATTTGATTTATACAACATTTCCCCTGATAAGCACTGCCTAGAGTCTGTACTACTGCCCACAACTCCATTAAGTTTTGGGTGGGTTTGAGGGGTGGAAAGTACCCCACTGAGGTATGGGGAGAATATGCAAACTCTGTAGAAGCTTTTCTCAGAGGTCAGGATCAAAACCTGCACCTTATGCTTGGGAGGCAAAGATCTTAACCATTATGCAAGTCAATCAAAAGAAATGCCTCCAGTATAAATGAGCTTTCCTTAGCAGACTTTACAAAAACTGCAACTTGTTAATGGTGTTCACTTGCTATTTACAGACTCTGTGTCTTTAAAAAAAATTAGAACATTTACTGAATTTTAATCCCACTCTCTTGACAGTTTAGAGGGTTTTAGATGCTCAGGCGTCTTAGGTTCCCCATCAAATAATTCCTGTTAACAGTCACTAAGGTAAAATAAGGAATGTCTAAATAAACTTCACGTTTGTCTTTAATTTACTGCTTAAAGTTCTCCAGGATGAAGTTAAATTACACCTAATTTTTTTTTGTCTCTCTTTCTCTTCTTCAGGTTTTCGCCATAGAATCTCACTGGCTGGAAGATCCTTGCTTGTGTCTTCTTCAGCATGAGTGCTCTGCAGTGCTTTTACTCCAGACCAGTAGTTTTTTGCCATGATGTATTTACTGTTTGCTTTGGGCATATTCAAATAAGGGCTCCACCCTATCTCTGCTTGATCCTTTCATGTTTTCTGTTCTACCTTCTGGCAGTTAAGACCAAAGTAAATTTAGCCAGTTATGGCTAAACTAAAGCCATTATTTTACTCAACCCTATACCAATGCATCACAATCTTCTTTTTGCAAAACAAAATAATCTTTTCCCAGCTAAGTGCCAGCACTATTAAAACCACGCTTTCTGAAAACCGAAGGCCTTTTGGGGCTGTTTGAATTGCAGCATACCTCACATCGTTAAAAACAAATAAACAAAAACACTCCAAAAACAGAAAAACAAACAAACATGATTTCGGACATTAACCATAAAATGATTTGTGATATTTTATTAACAAGACGAATTTTACCAAAATAAATGAATAGCATGATAACAGTTTAATTTAATGTACATTCTGAAAGCAGAATTGTACAACTAGTATCTGACCACAGTTATCTTTTCATGGCACCTTTCAATTATTTTATCTATTTATTTATTTATATTTGTTGACCGGGAGTGTCCGACTGGATGTAGGTCCATTTTCAGCGGAAGCCCGGGGAGAAAAGCTCCACAGTTAAAACAAACAGACAGTAGTTACATTGGATTACATAGCGATTAACAATTTACATAGCAATTACTTACAACATATTTACAGATGAAGAACATAGTACATCAGTAGACGACTAGAATCTATATGTGAAGTACATAACAGACATTAACAAATGTTACAATAAGAAGTTCCTGCTGTATAATAAGTACTAGGCTTATGAGCATCTGAGCTTGCTATATTCAAGGTAGTTAGTGGAGTGGAAAGAAAGGTAGTGGTTGGATGCGGTGGGTGATATTAAAGTGGGAGTTTCAAGGGCATAGCCAGCATGTTTTTAGGTGTGCTTTTAGTAAAGTTTTGAAGTGGGTGCATGATGGTATGGAGGTAATTGTGGGTGGGAGGGAGTTCCATAATTTGGGTATGGCGTAAGAGAATAGTGCTTCATCAGCAGAATTATTGGCTTTAGTGATCTGCAAGTGATTTTTGTTGCTGGATCTTAGTGATCTGGTGATGCGATAGGGTTGGAGTAGATTCTGGAGGGATGGGACATTTAGTGGATGGTTTACTAGTTTGTGGCAAGTGAGTGTTGATACCATTGAAGGAGGTGAGGGAGTTCAAGCCAGCCCAGTTCAGCAAGTGAGAGACAGTGGTGACTACGGTAGGATGCCCCTGTGGCGAATTTGGTGGTTTTGTTGTAGCAGGTCTCTAGCTTGTTTAGATCGCATTGCCTTAGGTTGGTATATATTGGAGAGGCATAAAGTAGGGTGGAGATAAGGTGGGAATTTGCTATTGAAATCTTTGCTGCTTTGGTGAGAAGTTGCTTATTTCTGTATAACGCTCCTAGTTTTTTTGTGGACTTTTTTTATGGTCATGGATATGTGAATGTCAAATTTTAGTTTATTGTCTATTTCCAGTCCTAGCAATTTGTTGTTTTCAGTTGGGTATATAGTGGTGTTGTCTTTTGCTGTGATGTTAAAGTGAGAGTTGTTTTGAGTATGCTTGGTGGGTTGGAAGATGAGTAGTTTAGTTTTGTTTGGGTTGAGTATTAATTGGGCATCGGATAATCAACTTTCAACAGAGGAAAAGGCTTCCTGTGTGACTTTTTGCAATTTGGGTAGGGACTGGGCTGAGCAGATGATGGTTGAGTCATCTGCGTATTGTATGAGTGTACGATGTTTGGTGGCAGAGGCTAGATTATTGGTGAAAACAGAGAAGAGTAGGTGGCCAAGGATGGATCCTTAGGGAACCTCTATGGAGACAGGTAATTGGGGAGATATGTCATTCTGCCATACAACGGATTGTTGGCAGTCAGACAGGTAACTATGAAACCAGTTGGTTTCAAGTCTCAAGTTATGTTGCTACAATCAGTATATTCGAGCAGACATCAGAAAAACATTTTCAATGTATTCCTTGTTTCAATGAAAAACTGAAATCATGCGATAAGACAATACTTGAAGTATTGTTTCAAAACTGTATTGCACTGTAGTGACTCTTCTAAGCCTTTCTGATGCTCCATATCTGAAAGCTAATACACATGATTTTTAAGCCTAGGGAAGCCCTGAGATTGTCTTGCTATCTGATAGCAACGTTTCTAAGTAGACGATATTATGTTTATGAATGTGAATAACCCAACTAACTATTTATTGTTAATTTTTCTCCTGACTATAACCAGGGGTATGTCATGTCTGTGTATTCATTGGTAATACTACTTATCTACTCTTGTTTTACTTGTATTAATGTAGCTGATAAATTGGAGCTTATCTCCCTGGGCCGCCACTGAAAATGGACATGGCTCCAGTTGGACTATCCTGGTCAACAAATGTAAAATAAAATAAAATAAATAAATAAAAATGTTTACAAGCATTTTATACATTTTGTATGTACTATGTGATTTTTATACAGATTGTGTGTTGATATATACTACCTGTGTTCCCAGGCATGCCAACATACAGTACAAGTGACTTGTAATAAGATGTAGTCATTTGATTTACTTGTCATGGTATGGAAAGAGAGTGACAGACAGAGAAGAATCACAGGTATCTGGAGAATAAGCATTCTAATGCCAGTGTACAGAAAAAAGGGCATTTTCTCAACTACTACCAGTACAAAGGTATCAAACTCCTTTAATAATTAATAAATGAATACAAAAAGTAGTAGAAAGTAAAATGAAAGATGAGCAGCTTGGATTCTGATCAGGATGTAGTGCAACTGACCCAATGTTTGCCGTAGAACAGAGAGAAGAGAAGAAGCTGGAGATAAGGAAAGAGTCCAAATGGGTATTCCTAGACGTGAAGAAAGGATATGACAAGATCCCAAGAAAGCTGATTTAAGCCATCCTGAGATAGTATGAAGTTCCCTAATCATGGGTAGAATCAGTACAGCCTATGAACAAGAGCTCAGTGATGTAAGTGCAAACAGGGTTTATGCTCACAAAGGGGTACCCAGTATAAATGGGTGTGCACTAGGGCTCAAATGTGAGCCCACTTCTATTCATACTCATGATGGACTACATCTGGAAACAAGCTGGATGGGACAGATCAATAAAAATTCTCTGTGCAAAACAATGTGGCACTGCAAGCAGACTCTGAACAGGAACTTTAACAAATGATAGTAGATTGAAATGCAAAACTGAAGATAAATGGTTTGAAACTGAGTGTAGACAATATAGTGGTCATGGCAACAAGTAGAAGTTATCAGAAGACATTGAAAATTGAGATACAAGACAAATAGTGAAACATGTTAACTGCTTGAAGTATCTCCAAGATGCAGTTGAGGAGAAGTCTGAACAAGGAGGTCAACGATAGAATCAGAGGTGCTGCAAACCATCTGGATAAATTGTGTTGATAGAAAAATGCCAAAGAATATGGGAAGTAAGGTGTACAAAACAATGGTGAGACCAGTGCTTTTGTAAGACATAGAGATCTTGGCCATGAAGGCAGAGCAACTGAGGAAGTTTCAAGTGATGGCGTTGAAGCACATGAAATGAGTGGAAGGATATATACTGTGGCACAGATGAAGACATCAGACAAGGCCAGTGAGAACAGATTAACGTGGTTCAGAGACAAGTGCAGGAAAGCAGAAGATAATTTAGGAAAGCAGATTTGGGAGAGACTAGAAGGCAAGAAAAGACAAGGATACCAGTGAAGAGATGGATTGCATGAGAGGAGACCTGTGACAGTCGGGCATGACTGATGAAAAAGTTATGAGAGTGGCTGCTAATTGAGGAGGAGGTGACAGTGGATGTCATACCCCACCCCCCCCCAAAAAAAAAAAAAAAACAGGAAAAAGAGGGATGGTGATGATAATGATTTCATGCATCTGGGATGTTGGAAGTGTGGAGTTCTCTGGCTGTTTATATTGGCATACAAATTGCTGCCACCCACCCATCAGGATGTGCATATAGCTGATGAAATGAAATTAAGTTTATGTAGTAGTGTTATGGTAACAGAAGTAAATAAGAAATAACAGTTATGCAATTTAAAAGCTTTGCAAATGAAAAGCCTAGTTTCTTCGCTGAATTGTTCGCATTCTTTGTTAGTATAGTAGAAAAGCTGCAAAGCATTCACACAATTCAGCAGTTAATGTAGTCATTTTAAATATGTACATTGTGTCCTTTTGTGATATCTGCATAATTCACTATCCTAATGACCTAGTTATAATTCTATTTACCACAGAGAGTTTATTAGTCACTTGTGAAAATCAGATGGGGAAAAAAAATGCAGAAAAAAATATAAGCTTAAGTTTTTAATTGCACATTTGGTGCACTGACAATGTATTAGTATTTCTTTAGAGGGTGATTTATAACCTCAGAAAGTCCTTCTGTATGAATGCAGTAATCTAACCAAATATGTTACAGCTCGTAGTTCATTGAGAGCAACTGTTTATTGCAGAGATCAAGTTGGTCACATACTGTAGATGTCTATTTCTGAGGTTTATTTATTTCCCTTTAATGCTATGCCTTCTTCTTAAAGACTCCCATTTTATTCCTGACCAAAAATGCACATTGCATAGTATCTGCTATTAATAAAGCTTGCATGATCACTTGGAATATGAATGTAGCCCACAACCCATTATTCCCACTTAATATTAACAAAATCAGTTTATTTAGAATTAGTAGATATCTAATACCTGAAAAGCACGTGGCTCTATGTGCATCTGATATGCAGGCACAGGAGAAGGAATACATCTGCCATTCACTGTCCAGTACTCCTGAATATGACAATGCTGATCAATATTTTCCTAGACTATTGACTGTTCATTTTTCTGGCCACAACCATGCACTGTACACAGATCAAGTGGGTAACCATTCGAAATGCCGGGACCCACTAGGAGACTGAATATGGTGATCTTGAAGTTTGCATAAATAATGTCTGTGTGTGGGCTTGCATCTGCAAAAATAAATTTTAAGTAGAAGAGCAATATTCAAAATTAGCTCTTCTTCAAGTTTTCAGTCTTTTTTCAGCTTTTTGGCACTCAGTTTTTTGAGTACTGACATTTCAATAGGGATCTAATCAAGTGCTCAGCTTTCAGATGGTCTCTCATTTGACTGCTTGTCATACCTCTCATAGAGCAAGGAATCTGGGCAAAGCCATAGATAATGGGGGACGAGGGGAGACAAAGGCCCAACAATAGGGGCAATTTTTGAGTATTGCTCTTACAAACTTAGAAAGTTGATACAATAATAGGTTTTGCATTAATACAGATTTTCTGGAGGGTATGACGTCTAAAATGCAAATGTCTTTCATTATGTTCTGACTTCACTCTTCAATGATTTGCCAGAAAAGCTCAGTTATATGAGAAACAAGCCAAAAATATGAGAAAAACTCTGGACATTATGCAAGTATCTGGACAGTTGAGAGGTATGTTGCTTGTCCAGGATCCTACAATGAATATCTTGTATAAAATTTGAAAAGAAGAACAGCAGGCATGTTTTCCTTTCAATGCTTTATTAAGCTATTGATTTTCTGACTGAACATCATGTACCACCAAGTGCCATACTGAATGGCTGCGAGATCCTGTCATGTTATTTTTGATGCAATGCAGTCTGGGGAATCCAATGCAAGTAGCAGCAACTTGACAATGGTGACTACAAATAGGCCTGCACTGCAAGCATTAAAACACAGAATGGCAACATTCCAACATTTATGGTGTCTAAGTGACTTGTCAGATTGTCCAAATGTCTTGTGACATTTAGTATTTTATTTTTGTAATTTATTTGTTAATCTTTTTAAGGGTGTATCAGAACAACCATCTGGTTAACTGACTTGCTCAGAGTTACACATCTGGCAAATGACAACTGAGCGGATTAAACCTAGAACTGCAAGGTGAAACGTGTTAGTATCTCATAGTCTTAACCACAGTCTGTGCAAAAATGTCAAAGGGACTTCCCTCACAATATATACCCCTGGATTTACTAATCTGCCATGCAGGACTAAACTAGTCCTGCACGTAAGCGGCAGTTTAAGAGGAGGGCGGCAGCGTGCCATGCATAATAATGAAGGCGCGCCGCCGGAGCTCCAAATCCAACACTGAGCATGGACGAGTGCAGGGGGCGTGTCTGAGAGCAGAGCTCTTAGAATAAACATGCTCCTGCAAAATAGAACACAGGAAAATGTAAATAAATGAGCGAAACCACCCATAGGTGTCCGCATATCTCCACCAACAGTCCCCATGTGTTCAACAGCAACAGTACATTGAAATAAAATGAAGAAACCCATTAATTAATTTTTGAAAACCCCAAGTACAGCTAACTGTAGGAGCACAGGTTTGCCCATTGCCTAGCTACAGTTAAAGCAGCTGAAAAGGCTGAAGAGGATAACAAGGAATATATATGCAAACTAAGCAGCACAGCAATAGTGAAGTGGTTAGAGCATCCACCTAGCAAACAGGCATTCCCGGTTCGAGTCCCACTGCAGCGCAAATCATTTTCCACAGGAAATCTGTATATGAACATCATTTTACATCATTTTTACATATAACTTACATAATAACAATTAAATTTGAACTGGAGTACTGCATAAAATGCACATGTGAAGTGTTAGTGTCATAATGAATAAGGCACAAGTAAACAGGTCTAAGCACAAATAAGCAGCGGTAAGCATGTCCAAGTGAGTTTGCAGGGGGGTAAGCAGTGCCTATACAGATAAAGCAAATTAGAAGCTAACTGAGTGTAAGAAACTGTATCCGGAGGTTAGTAGTGCATAACATTGTGCAAACCCGCGCATACCCACTTACAACTGCTTTAAAGTGCCTTAATAAGTCTGGATCCAATGGGCCATCTTCTGCCCAGCAACAAAATAAACTGCCTCTGCAAAGCTCAAACTCAGGACCCTGTACACTTTAGTAACAGTAGTTAACTACCAAACCATCATAGCAATAGATATGCATGCGGTATCACCAAACTAAGTCTTACCAAAGGAAAATCAAACCAAATATGTGAACTGCATCTATGTACAGTATGATGTTGGATAACCTGCCACAGAACATAAATATGTGAACTGGAGTACTGCAGTAAGCATAGATTGGAGGTGTTATTGTATACAGTGTATGTACAAATGAATAACGGATACCAGACACATATATAACCTGTAATGAAGAATAAATCATTGCAAATGGCAAACATAATGCTAATTAACCATTAAGCAATGCTAACCACAGCACAGCTCAAGTTAGTAAGTGTAAGCAATGTGTAGGTGAGCCAATTCAATCTGCCTAGCGATACACATCTTTAAGCAGTGCCAACCTCATGTATGCAGGTCTGCCCATAGCCTAGCCTTTTCAAAACTGACCAATCATGGGGAAGTGTGGGAAAATGTTCGTATTTAAACCCCACAGCTGGGAATACTACCCATAACTGGTTGCAGCTTCCTACTGCAGGCAGAATGGCTGGTGTGGATGAAGGCACTCGATATAGAGCACAGCACTGGGGCATTATGGAGTCAAAAATCATGGTATGGCTCCTGGTAAAACACCATGATCAGAGACTACTGCAGAACCAGTACCAGGGCTCACAGTATAAAATGGAGGCCTGGAACAGTCTCACCCGTGACCTCACCAGTGCCACAGGTATCCCCTGGACTGGTGAGCAGGTCAGGCACCACCATGCTGACCTGAAGCAGTGGAGAGGGGATGTACTGGAACAGTGGATCCAGGAGTCTTGGCAGATGCCCAACGCCCCAGGATTGAGTAAGTATTCATTCTACTAAATAGTAAATAATTGCCTAGCTTGTGTATACTATGGATAGGTATGGCTAAATATCAGTGCATTTCTCTGACAGCTGCAGATAAGCGGGCTGCAAACCAGCAAGCCCATGATGCTAGGCTGCAAAGGCTGCATTGTGAGGCAGGTTAGTAATCAGTCTGCATGTACTGTCATAACAAATAAATATAAGAGCCTTAGAAAGTGTTGTACCAGTAGAAATAAATGTGTAATAGTCTGTGAATAAAGGTATAGCCCCTGGAGGGCTTCTGTTTACTCTTCTCTCATATGTTGGTGATCTGTTCCATACTATAAATAGTAATGTTGTATCCTAAGCAGTGTCACCCACATTGTGATATGCAGATAACATGTGCATGAAGTCCTGCATAACAATGTTGGAACTGCCAAGAGGTCAGTTATATTCTACAAGTTAGGGAGACTTAGATAGAAAACACTTGAAAGCTTTACATCAATTCCCTGATAGCACAGTGTACTGTGATGTTAGCTATAATAGTTTGTCACACACAGCAGGGGTCTGAATCCTGGGAGTGCTACTAAGTTGTATGCATAATCATACCCCAAAAATGTACAGATTGTGTATACAATGTCCAGATAGAAAGCTGTATGCATACTTACACCCAACAACAGTGCAGAATTTGCTAGAATGTTCAAAATGTAAGTTGTATGCATATTCATACCCCACAACTGTTCCAATCTGTCCAGCATGCCCAGATAAATGGCACATATCACCAGCTTGGTACCCTGTTCCCCTGAAAATCCATTGTGATGTTCCAAGAAATCTAGGCAGCCGTCAATGACATATAACTGATATTCAAATGTGTACATAGTCAGAGAATGTATACAGAAACAAACCTGTTATTCTAGCACCTCACCCAAACTGTATGTCAGCAATACTCAACATATGTTGCATTAACACCTGCAGCCTGTCATGACTGTATGTAAGACGTAGGCCACATATATAGTAACTTATAAACATACCAGTGTACAATATAAGGCCATTGTGTAGTATAATAATACATGTAAGGGAAAGACCACTGTAGTGACTAAGAATGTTGTGTAAACTACAAGGATATATTAGCTGTTAACTGAAGTCTCTCTCTCACCCCTACCATATGGGCATAATAACCCAATGACACTCCTCAACTGGTATGTGTACACTCCGCACTTTTGTTGGGACATATGTCCTAATGGTGTATAAATATTCACATTTTTTACTATGCATGTGCCATGTGAAAATACACCCAGGTGCAGCGGTATCATTGCTGCCTCACAGCAAGAGGTTCTCCCGTTTGATTCTCGGCTGGAGTGCGGGGAGTGCTTTCTGTGTGGAGTCTGCATGTCCTCCCTGTGGTTGGGTGGGCATTCGAAAGACATGCGTAAATGGGCGTGCCTTTGTTGAAAGTTGAACATTGAGCTGGCACCTTGGCGTGTTGCCAGTACTTCCGTGATGGTGCAGCAGTAGCATTGTTGCCTCACACCAAGAGGTTCTCCCGTTTGATTCTCAGATGGAGTGCAGGGAATGCCTTCTGTGTGGAGTCTGCATATCCTCCCCGCTGTTGGGTGGGCGTTCGAAAGACATGCGTAAATGGGCATGCCTTCGTTGAAGGTTGAACGTCGAGCTGGCACCTCGGCATTCGTGAACATCTACTGCCACTCATTAGTGGACCAGAGTTCCGCTGTGGCAACCCCTAACCAGGAAAAGCCGAAAGACAACAACAACATTGGTGGCTTGTTGCCATCAATGAAACCTGCATGCACCTGTAATGGCCACTGATGTTCCATATATGCATGTGTTCTGCTTGCTCTGCAACTGTGTTAAATCTGGTGTGCTGGGTTAATGGGAATACCTATGCATGCTGTTATAAATAATCTTGAATGCTGTTGACTGTTACTAATCCATATCTGTCATAAACCTGTGACAACACAGCTCGTATGGGAAGGCCGGTCCCAGCGGACCCACCAGTCCCACCTCAGCTGGCCATGACACTGGACACCAACACATCTGGGGCCCAGCCTGGGACCTCCTCCTCCGTGGGCCCTGTGCCACCTTTGGGTGGAACTGCTGCAGGGGATGGGGCTCACCCCCCCTCGGAGTGGGCGAGGAGGGGAACCTGTCACCTGTCAACAGGTCCGGGCTGTGGTGCATAAGGAGCTTGATCTGGAGGATCAAGAGCAGCTATGCCAGCTTGAGGGCCAAGTGGCACTATTAGAGGGTGAGCCTGCCCCTCCTACACAGCCCCCAGCACAGTCACCTTTGGGGCCATGAAGGTGCAATGGTGGCTGCCAATGGGGGGACCTCAGTCCCACTGTTTCCAGTTGGGAGCTCATGGGCTTGCTACTTCCAAACATCCCCCCCGTCCAAGGTGTTTACCCCCCACATGTCTCATATACCGGCCCTGTATGCATCTTGTATGTCATGTCTGTTAACCTACCCAACCTACCTCCCCAAATATACCTACTACCCTCCCCAACATCCCACTCTCACCTGAAAAAAAAAGGGCAATCTGGTCACACATAAAAATCATGCCCCACACATAGCTGTCCATTTCGCACGTGTCCACTGGACACATGTCATCTGGTCTAATTGGCATCACAATGAATATATGTTGTCCTCACCCCTCCCCCAGGGGTTTGAGGGTCCAAATTTACCTGCAAATATAGTTTATATGCACAGCTGTTCTGTAGAAGAAATGGGCAGCTATGGACCTTTCCTATACCTTTTCTGCACATGTCTAGCTATTTTCCCTACTGTCTTTCCCTCTTTGTGCCCCATTTTTTACTACTGTCCTATCAACCCCTTTTTCTTTTCTTTTAAAGGAATTAGCATGGGGGTAAGTACCAGTAGGCATCATTAAGCAGCAGTAAGCAGGTTTGCACGGAGGTAAGCTATGCCTACACAGGTTGAGAAATTCGAAGCTAACTGACTGTAAGGAAACATAAGCAGCAGTTAGCAGTGCTTACCATCGCGCAAACCCGCTTACAACCCCTTAAAAGTGCCTTAATCACTGTGTAGCCAATGTCCCTTGTTCTGCCCAGCAACAAAATAAACTGCCTCTCCAAGGCTTGAACCCAGGACCCTGCACTCCATACACAAAGTGATTTATCACTAAACCATGGCAGATATACATAACCTAATGTTTTCACAAACATATCATGCAGCACAATCAGTCAACAGTACAGGAAATGTATTATTATCACACCACATAACCTGTTAATGCAAGAAGTCAGGACAAAGCATGCCACATTGTGGGTACAAATAGGGATATATGTCAACTAATGCTCTGATATACTTAAAATGTTTCTAGTTACACAGTTATATGTATTAATACACATATGTAAAAGGAGATGAAGTCTGAAACACAAAAGTGTTGGTGCTAGTTACTGACTTAAATGCTGCAATCATCCATGACAATTTCCAAGTGAATGAGGAACAGGCCAAAATATGAGCTGATCATGCATGGACATATGGACAGATATATATCTGTAAATGTAGACAGCTATATGTAGATATATATTAATGTATGACTCACACATAATCATATAACATCAATTTTATATAGCTACAATACATATGTTCATATGTATATATATATATATATATATATATATATATATATATAGATAGATATATATCTATCTATCTATATATATATATATATATATATATATATATATATATATTTATACAGATGTAGATATCTATAGATACATATAGATAGATATAGTCATATGAGATATATATAGGTACGTACACATATACACACAAAAGATATCAGTAGCCATACATATGTAGAAGTAGTGTGGAAGTATTGGGTGCAAAATATGTCCCTTAGCCACAACCCCTTCAACTGGCACCTGTGTAATGTGGAGTGTGACAACCATTCCCACCAATGAGAATACTGACATTAAACATATACCCACCCACAATTCAAAGGACATGACACGACACACAGGTATGCATACACAGATAACCTTTATTCCAGTACTATACAATAATGTATGCCAGTACTGACACCGCAAAAGGTTTGAAATAAATAATCAGTCATGAATGCAAGGCCCACACAAAGCAGTAGATGCAAGCAATGCAAGCAGTAGCCATACATATGTAGAAGTAGTGTGGAAGTATTGGGTGCAAAATATGTCCCTCAGCCACAAGCCCTTCAACTGGCACCTGTGTAATGTGGAGTGTGACAACCATTCCCACCAATGAGAATACTGACATTAAACATATACCCACCCACAATTCAAAGGACATGGCTTGGGCGGCACAGTGGTGCAGTGGTTAACATTGTCGCCTCACAGCAAGAGGTTCTCCGGTTCGATTCTCGGCTGGGGTGCCTTCTGTGTGGAGTTTGCATGTTCTCCCTGTGTTCGCGTGGGTTTCCTCTGGGTACTCCGGTTTCCTCCCACATTCCAAAGACATGCATCTGGAGCATTTCTCCCCGGGCCTCCACTGAAAACAGGCTCTGTGGAACCTAGTCGGACATTCCCGGTCAACAAATGTTAAATAAATAAATAAATAAATAAATAAAATAAAATATATACCATACTATGCTGTCCAGGCCAAGGCCTTCAATTAGTACAACAGTAGAAACAGGTTTTGCCCTCAGGATACATAACAATCAACAATTACAGATGTAGTTCAGCAGCCTCCAATTACACCCTGTACTCAAGCCCTAGGGGAAAAAGTAGCATTTGTGTTAATGTCTCAGTATCTTGTACATAACATTGCTTAACCTAACATCTCACTATCACACTGAATGACCCTCATCTTAACAGTTATATCCCTGAAAAGGTGCTATAGCCTAGGTTGCTAGCATAGAACCCCCCCCCCATAAAAGGCTGTACAAGGGCAAGGAACACTGCGTACCACCACTTAACTTTGGAATGTACAAGGGCACATATGTGTTCTCAAGCTGTTGCCCCCATATATATGGACCTGGCCCAACAGTTGGTGTGGGAGTCCATGACATGACTGGGATGATAGCAGTAATGCTAGCGGTAAATAATGATAGGCCATTACCTAACAACCCTTCCTGTATCACAGCAGGACAAAGCCTAGCATATAGTGGAGGACTGAGGCAGGGACATAGGGCCATAATTGCATTATTGCTGTTACACACCCTGGAAATAGCTGGTGTTACAGGATTCGTTGCAGCATACCCTTATGCAGGGATCGACATTGAAATACAAATGGATGTAGCCATGTACTGATAGCACTTGGCAGACAGACTGCCACAGATATATCTGGGACAATACCTGTGTGGTGCACAAACAAAACCTTACAGACAATCCCCCTGGTATCATACAAATAGGCCCACAGTTGAGAGATATGCAGACAGACAACATTCCATGAAAAAGTACCTTGTACACAGAAACCCTGTAAGAACAGCAAGATACATTGCACACAACAACACTACTCACACTGTCTGTAGTTCTGGAACCTTACCCAAATGTGGATGTGCCCTATGTCTGCAGGTTCTGCTGTAAGAAGTATTGCTACCTGTTGTCTGTAACACTGATGTCCACACACAGGAAGGATGTCAGCCATACTGTAAAAGAGGAGGGACAATGTCCACAGAAGGCAGCACTTTATAGTACAGGATTGCCATGACAGTGGTTATCTGAAGTACTACATAGCAGGCTGCATGCAATTAACAACTGGTGGACACTGACTGGTGCAGAGGCCACCACCTGATCATGTGCAATACCAACAAAAGCATGCTGCAATCTATTCATTCCAGCTCATTCACTCTACTGGAAAGACTGAGAGAGAGAGAGAGAGAGAGAGAGAGAGAGAGAGAGAAACACCTTCAAGAAAGTTTACAAAGCTCGGGGTTGTGTTACAGCAGAAACAACATAGGTTTGTGAAACAGATATGCATCTACTGGCATGTAATATATGAAATAGAATAATAGGATGTATACTGTGAAAGGATGTATATGTGCCATCAGTACTTGTTCCTGTAATGTTGTTGTACTCAAGAACTGCACTGGACAGTAGTGTCAGTCCCTGTGGTCAGTGGGACATACCTGGCAAATGTGCAGACCAGCAGTGAATGGCAAAGATGTGATCCATGATATCTGTGTTCTGTAAATTACTGTGGCCAACGGCTGGTGGGGGCATTAATACTGATAGACACATGGATGAGAGACCACACCACCTGCAGGACAGTCATGTTAAATTGTAGCATAGCATGCCCGACTGCCATAGCAGCATAATATGCTTATCTAATGTTTGTCACCATATATACCCCCCTAATGTTAGTCTGTGTTCACATGTGACACCTGCCTGTGTTGCAGCAAGGCCGAACAGTTCAGCTGTGAAGTAAAGAGGGTGGTCCAGATGGTCGTATGCACCCCACATACAGGTACATATATGTGTGCTACATATTCACAGCTGTGTATGTGTACAGAACCTCGTACAGTTATACATTCATATAGGTATATAAACAACACAAATTGATATTTACACATATATGCACATATGTATATATACATACATATATATATATATCGATATATATATATGTATATATATATATATATATATATATATATATATATATATATATATATGTATACAGACAGATATATATATATATATATATATATATATATATATATATATATATATATATATATATATATATATATATGTGTGTGTGTGTGTGTGTGTGTGTGTGTGTGTGTGTGTGTGTGTGTGTGAGTGTGTGTGTCTACAAATATATATATATATATATGTGTGTGTGTGTGTGTGTGTGTATAGATATAAACATATATATATATATATATATATATATATATATATATATATATATATATATATATATATATATATATACATGTCAATACATATTCCCAGCCATGACATGTGTGAGAGAACATCACACATCAATGCACAACATACCTACACACCAGCAAGATGGAGTGTGGAGTGAGGTGTGTAACCCATTTTGGGAACACATTGCAATTGTATGAGATGGTGGGATATATATGTTGGTGAAGGGTATTAGGCACATATGGGTATGTAGGTCTGGTTGGGTGACAAACAAGACAGCATACAGGGCTGGTATATGACACATGTGGTGGTTAAACACTGTTGATGGGTAGTTACATTTGGAATATGGAGGTCATTGAGCCCCCACGAGGGAACAAAGGGAACATGGTGCCCACTCATGGACAGTCACAACAGCATCTACATGGATATAAAGGTGCCTGGGCTGTGCGCTTGACAGGAGGGACATGCATGTCGAACTTGTGTATGTGTACTGCATGCCTCCAGGTGATGTAGCACATACCCCATAGCTCTGTGGAATTCCCTATGCCCAATACCCATGACCTAATTGGGTGACAGACACATGTCTGTGTGTACTCCATGGGGGGGACACCATACCCTGACGTGGTTCCACATGAAAGTAGTGATGGAACAGTAGATAATGAGGTTCCATGGTGTGCCATGGATGTGTTGTGGACTGGTAACATGTGCACATTAGGTTGGAGTGGTTTTCCTGCTGGCAAATAACCCCTACACATACTGATGTGTAACTGTCATGGAACATATGTGGGCTGTAATAGTCCACACAATCCCAGAACTTGTCCAACAGCATGCATAGATATCCCCAATACTACAGAATGGCAGATGTGTAGCAATCACATAGCAGGCCTACCGCATGCATATGTATAAACATAGTGGCAGTGACAATGGCATGCAGGGGAAATACTCTGTAACAGCCCTGCAGCTCTAGTGTCCCCAGAGGGAGCATGTCTATAACCACTTAGCAGAAAGTGTTGTACAATACAATATATGGCCCAATGGTACACATACCGGACACATACCACTAGCGTAGTGTGAACATTATGTTGGAGCTGATATGGTGGCGGGAGACTGATCTGTGTATTGTATTATGGTAAACTTGACATATGAGTTGCTCAGACATATTTCCATCATTATGTCTTTCAGGGAGTATGGCACACCTGAGGAACCCCGCCTACAGTGTCGCTGAGGAGGAGATCATCATCACCAGCATCATCCACAACTATTAGCTGTTGTTCTCACAGACAAGCATGGACCAGCAGGGGAGAACAGCCATGTGGACTGATGTGGTCCACAGGGTGAATGAGGTGGGGGTGCACAGCCGTATGACCAGGTCTGCCACCATTGTAGTGACCTGCTCTGGCAAGTATGTCATTGTGCCGCTGCCATGTGGGGTGACCACCTTGCAATGGGGGGGGCATAACATCCACTCTCCCTCACCAGAGTGGAGGAGCTGCCCAACAGCCTGGTAGCACCTGCCCGCCTGCAAGAGCTCAAGACTTATACAGTCATGGAGGTGGGTGCTACTCACATACCACACATTGAGCATGTAGGTAAGGTTCCAGGGCATATCAGTAAACTACTGTAGTGTATGCATCTGTACAGGTAGACCATGCATATGTGAGATGTCGTGTATGTTGCTGTGTAGTACCGATAAGCAGTAATGCATAAACTGTAGTACTGTGGACTTCAGCTGTTGTTGTACTGTAATATTGCAGCCACCCTGCAGCAATGCCACAACTGTGGCCACTGACACCAACACTATCCCATGTCAATGTATGTACCTCTGGGATACCAGCAAGGCAGCGGCTGGATGCCAGTGAGTATGGTTTAAGGTTAGGCTTGGCAATTCACTGTGCATATCATAGCTAAGGTGTAGGCCATGTACACATCTAACACACCTATCCATAATGCATGCTGCACATGTGCACTGACACAGCACACACCTCACTAATGGGATTACCAGCATTAAACACATGCAATACACAGACCATCCCAGACAACTGTGGCTACACTCCAGTGCACATTGCCAAGGCACAGCTAACATCTGCCCAACATACACAGCTATGTCATACATAGAGCAGTTGAACATGCTAAATATAATGACATCCCACTCCATCTGCTAACATACACTCCAGGGTCATAAACCTAATCAACACATTACACAGAACATACTGGAGGGATAGGGCCCTGTCTTGGGGAATACCCACACTTTGGAACAGACTAACCATACATGTCAGGCAATGCTACTCATTGGCCTTCTTGACAGAAACACTTGGCAATTGGATGGGGAATGGGGAATACACCCTGGGTAGCATGCCTGTGCCACAGCCTGACAGGGGGACAGGGGAATAACATTAGTGGGTGGTGCATGGCAGGGTACCCCTGTGACTAGGCTTCTGTAGGCCCCAGGACCAATAGACCAGTACTCACCTATAAACCTATGTGTACCACAGGCAACATCAGCCAGGGCCCAATCATAGTCAATAATGGTCTCTACACTCACCATAGGTACAGTACATTGTCTCTGTGGTTGGTCTAATGGTAGTCTACCACTCATAAATGCACCACTGATGATAACATATGTGAATACACATCAAGCATTCACTAAACATGTGTCCACATGTGATCCAGGAACACACAAAGGCTGTGAGCAGCAACAGAAACACACCTGACACACAGAAACACATCCTGCAATGATGTGTACACCAGTGAGGTATGGTGCACAGTACATGCCAGGGTGCTGAACAGATGCACAGCAATGCTGTGGTCATGGGTGCAGTGGGTTCCAGGGGGAGGGCCATCATCTACAAACAGAAGCCATGCATCACAGTCATGTATAATGTTGGTAACAGGGACTGACTACAGTTGCACTGCATGCTGTTGAGCACCACATGTCCTGCATGATGACATATGTGTAATTACAGGTATTTGTGTGATACTATACTGCACCATCTCCTGCTATTGTGTGTGTTATGGGTTTCCGGGAGCTGTCTGTAGGTGCTGTCTGGTGGAGTGTATGGGTTGCCATGTATGTCGACTGCATGAGTGTATGTCTGTGTGTGTGGCCATGTCTGCATGTGTGTGTGTGTGTGTGTGTGTGTGTGTGTGTGTGTGTGTGTGTGTGTGGGACAGCCTACAGATGGCATGGGCCAGGACAGTGTGGTATCTATGGCACATGTGTCAGGACACAGCAGTCATAGCCAGATGTCTGGCAGGGTATCACAAAGGCAGATGTGTAGGGGTGCTCGTAGGAGCACTGCTGGTCATCATGCCCCTAGCAGATGTGCCACATCTATTTCAACCATGCTAATGTTCCAGACTGTCATGGAGGCACAGGCACGAATGGAACGGTACACCAGGCAGGGTCTAAGGGCACAGAGGGATCATCACACCTCTGTAACTGACAGCATCCATGACCTAGCAGGTGCCATCCACAATTCCACCGAGGTTATGGATAGACTGTGGGGGTGAGACATTGGAACTCATCCACAATGTCATGTCTATGCATCAGGACAGGGTGGGATGGTTGTGATGGCCATGTGGATGTATGCCAGCAACATCAGCAGCTGGAGGTCATCGTGGATGTCCAACCAGTCACAGCTGCTCCCTAGTGGCAGTACTAGCCCCAGCACTGTGGGGGGCTGTCCACAGCTCATCATAGCAGACCATGTGCACGTGGCCTTGGCCAGTCCCAGGAGGGACCTGGATCCAGTGGACGTCTGTCAAACTTGGGGGACATTACTCGGTCTGGATCTGTACCTGATACTGCCTGTAGCACCCCTGCAAGGCACAGGTCCCATGTCCATGGCCAGAGACTGTGAACTGCAAACCCTGCCAGGTACAGTCTGCAGCTGTCATACAATTCCCTGTATAGGGCAGCCAAATGGAGGAACTGTGTGCATGCAGACACACACACATATAATCAATGAACCTAGGGCAACCACATACCTGCACACACGACATCACCAGTGGCCCATAGCAATACTCAGCCCCCTCACACACACAGACACATGTTGTCAATTCTATGGCTCAGTCTAGGCCTCTGGCAAAACAACAACACATCCTGTGCATATTATGATACCTGTGCCACTCCCTGACGTCCATAACATCGATGCAGGGACAGTTTAACATGGTTCTGATGCACAGGGTGACTGTACAACACTGTAGCAATGGAATTATCTGTAGCATGTTGTCAACAGTAAAGTGAAATGCTAATATCTTGGAAGGTGTAGCTGAGCAGCCATGATGCATCATAGCTGTAATTAACAATGTTGTAGTGTTGTCACCAGTATCTGCTCTGATTTTGTTGTGTTTGTCCATGTGCCACATGGCTGATGGATGTAGTAGTATCAGCAGGCCTTCAACAGTGGACACCAGTAAGTGTAGTGGATGGTACACATGCCATGGCTGGGTACAACACACAGTGCCTTTGGTTAGGATGCAGTACAGGTACAGGACTGTACACATGGAGGTATGTTCTCGTGCAGGTAACATATCTGTTGCACATGTCATCCCACCAAGACAGGACAGGCACAACCACACAGTGCTATATATGCAGTCTGCAATGTGGATGACATTGAACGTGCTAACAGCAGGGTGTATGTCCCTCTCCCCACTCTACTGCGATCCTCACCTAAGTAACATGTGTGTGCCAATGCCGGTGGCATAGCCCTACCCTTAGAAGGGTATGAGGTGCTCAACTACTGTGAATGGTGTAAACAACAACTAACAACCTGATTACATACACTGTACAGTATTACAGATAGCTATGTAGGAGGATAGACGCAACAGTAACTGCAATTATGGCAGTCGTGTCCACAACAGCCACACCCAGTGAGTTATAACAACCCCAGTAGTGCTGCACACCTTAACAGTGTGGAGAAGGGCATTGACACATCTATGACCTGTGAAGGACTGTATGCATATGGGATGACACCTGTGGTATGTTGGCATATGCCAAGCAGTCCTGGTGAAAACATATCCTGTGAACGGAGGTAGGTCCCATAACAACTACACACATTCCTACAAGTGGGATGGTGTACAAAAGCCTGCTATGATCTACATAGGCATTGTGCACCTCCTAGCCCTCATCTACACCTGTCATGATTGGGCTAAGGAGGTATACCAGGTTCAGGTTATATTCTCTGCCTTTGACAAGTCCAACATTGGTGGGGTCCTGTGTGTTGAGATAACCAGTAACATTGGCCATAGGTTCATTGTTGGTATGTTCCCTGTCCCTGCAGACCACGGTCATCAGGCTACTGGGTGGTAGTTCCCAGCTGACATGGTGGGTTTGTGGATGTCCCTGCCAACATTGGTGAATCCATTGTCAGGTGTAGGGCTATTGGATTGTATGAGGGATCCCAGGTACTTACTGCACCTGCCCAGGGGCTTCCCCCAAGCATGACATGTGACTTGACTGTACTGCATGATATGTTAGTAATGCCAGCCTTACAACCTACATGTGGGATGGAGTACTGTTAACATGTACTGCCCTTGTCGTGTAGGGTCCTACTTATGGGATCTGCTAAGGTTGGTATTGTATTGCAGGCCAGATGCATTTGGCTGGGGGGATACCTATCCATGCCAGATGTATGTTGTTTGGGTCACTCAAACCCATCAATGATGCATGTGGACATATATGTTGTGGTTACGTTCCCAGTTCCATCTACAGATGTATGTCCATATATACCTATATTGATATATATGTGCTCACCTTTGACAGGGGGACAATTATTCCTTTGAATGGCCCTTTCTGCAAACCGAAAGGACTAACCCGTCATTTTTTACTGCACTACAGTTAAGAGAACTGCAGTTCTAAAGGCACCTTCGCTGACTCCCGAAATGTAAGTTGGAATACATATTGTAATGGCGGGGGGCATGACTCCCTGCACCCCCCCTCTGGGGGGCTGGGCCCCCCCACAACCCCCTACTGTGATATACAAACTCCTAGTGTGCACTACAGTGGGGACAGACAATTATTCCCCATTCCCATTATAGTGGCATCCACAACCAAATTGCCTAATCTGCAATGAGTGAATGCATAGTGACATTTGCTCATTGCACATTCGATGCATGTATTGCAGGATTGTGCAATGTTGAGAAGATACTTTAGGCCTTCCAGCTTCCGGACACATGGATTTCTTCCTTTGAAAGGTGAGTCATATATATGCTGACATATATGCATTCCTAGTGCTGTCTATATGGGGACATGTGGATATATACATATATATTGATGGCTGTATGCGTATCTATGTATATATGTATTTATCAGCTTATATATATATATATATATATATATATATATATATATATATATATATATATATATATATATACATGTATACACCTATATCTACATATCTAGATATGTTATATCCATTTAATGATGAATATATATATACACACACAAATACATCTACATGGTGGAATACATTCTCTGTAGTGCTGTATACCTTGGCTGGATGATATGTATGTGGAAACATCATGATTATGGATAAATGAAATGGCTTAGTGGTAAATCACTTTGTGTATGATGTGCAGGGTCCTGTTTACGAGCCTTGCAGGACCTGTTTATTTTGTTGCTGGGCAGAACACACAAACTTGCTTACAACTGCTTTACGGTGCCTTAATCACTCTCCATCCAATGGGCCGTGTTCTGGCCAGCAACAAATTAAACAACTCTTGCAAGGTGTAAACCAAGGAACCTGCACACCCTAGACAAACAGATGTACCACTAAGCCATGACAGGTACACAGATATTCAATGTTTCAGAAACATATCCGCCAGTCCTGTCATGCAACAATGCAGAGAATGTATACCAACATCTAGATGTCTGTGTGTGTAACTATAGTGCAACCTTAATAGATACAATATACCCATATATGTATAGATACACATATATTCAACTATATATGTTGTTTTACTAACTCTATATACATATATATCACTATCTATGCACATATACCTATATATCTGTTAGCAGATAAATATATCTATATAGGTATATATGGCCATACATCTGTAGATAGCAACTGCAGATTAACAAATACACCTATGTCCACATGCACCGTTAATGGGGTTGAGAGGCCCCACACACTATACTTCTTGTACAAATAGGAATCCTACCACAGCCAAACACCTGCGCCCTGCAATACACTACCAAGTACAGTCTGCCTCCCACAGGACATGTAATATGTGGAAGCCATCAATGTCCCCAGGATACAGATACACAGACATATATATGCTGATACAAATATACATGAATATATATATATATATATATATATATATATACATGTGACTACACATATACACACAGATATATGTACAGCAAGTTACATATGTAGGAGGTGCACACAATATGGAACAGCCAGTGTGCCTACAGTTAACACCTGAACAACTGGACACTGTGTGGGCTACACATACTAATGTCAATCATTGCCTGCAACATATACCCATAGAAAGGTCATAGGAAAGACACCACACACAGGTTTGCAGAAATGGGACTCCTTTAATTGTGTACCATAACAGTCCTATGAACCTATGAAGCTATATTGCTGTTCAAATACTGACAACCATATAAATGAAGTAATGCAACTACTTATAAAGTAACCTGGAAAGGTTCACAACTGTTGCAGTCCAAGTCAAGCCCTTCAGAATGTACAATAGTGCTGACAGACTGGGCCATAGGGTACCACACAATCAACAGTATGTACTGCAGGAGTGTAGTTCAGCAGCCTCTATCTACACTCTTTACAAACTCCGTAGGAGGTAAAGACGTTTTGTGATCAAATGGGTTGTACCCGGAACATAACAAGGCATAACGCACAGAACAGTCTGTATTGCAGGAGGCAGTAGGCTTGCAGTACCCCAAGTCATGTAAGTAATGTCAATATAGGTGGTGTATATGGTACTGTATATCCACATACCTTGTGGCAGCTCACCCCTGATACCCCCACATTTGTAACAGCCTAGGTCATTTATGGGGCTCCCCACCTGGACTCAATAATACAAGACCATATACCACTGTTGCATACACTGGCCTCTGCAGTGCATAAGGGCACACACGTGTTGTGTAGGTGATGCCTACATATATATGGCCTCAGCCCACTGTATGTGTGGGGGATACAACAGCAGTGTACAAATGGCAGCAATGGCAGTGTGATATACTCACAGCCCACTAGAGAACAACCCCCAACAGCATGACACATGTGCACAGCTTGGTATGTAGATGGGGGACAGAGGCTGAAACACAGGCATATATGTGGAACACTGTTGCCATACACTAAGCAAGGTGCTGGTGTTACAGGATAGTCTGCAACATACCCTTAGTCAGGGAATTGAGGTTAGATATTGACATGAATGTAGCCATGTACTGATAGCACGCAACACACACACTGCCAGTGTAATATCTGACATAGGACCTGTGTGGTGGATGGACAACACATAATAGCCATGCCACTGCCCAGCAAGAGGTTAGGCCCACAATAGTGAGCTATGCAGACAGACTGCATTCCAAGATACACTAGTATGTACACACACACACCCTGGTAACACCAGTACTATGTAAAGCATTACACAACTCTACCCACTGTCTGTCTGTAATTCCTGAACCTCCTACAAATATGTGTCCACTCTGAGTGTGCAGGTTCTGCTGTAAGTGGTATTGCTAACTGCTGCCTGTATCACTGATGCCCACACACAAGATGGATGTCCATCACACAGGAAATTTAAAGGGACCACAGCCACATGCTGTAGGGAGGTATAGTGGGTGGTTGCCATGACAGTGGTAATTTAATGTAGTACACATGTGTAATTATATATATATATAGCTATCTGGATAAATATATGTACATATATTTCCACCATATGTCCTGGACATAGAGTGTAGCCGTACCCAGCCCCTACAGTCCCACAGTAGTAGTGAAAGGGGATGACAGCTATGTATAGCAGGTATATTATTAGACTGTTGCTACTGTCATTGGGATTGTCTTCACAGACATGGTGTGTGTGGATGCTGACATCTGCTTATAACATGTGTGCCATTGGCTACTGACAAACATCTTAAGGAAATCATTGTAAGGTACTGCTGCTAGCATGAAATTCCCCTGTGGAGTGTAGCAGAGGTATTGGCCACTATATATGGAACTTTGGACACAATCTGTACAGTCCAGAGGTATACACATTATACCTTAGTGCACCACATGTGTACCAGGCCTGACAATATGGATGTAGACAGCCATGTAGATGGGTATAACACATAACTACTGGTATAAATTTGGCACCATAGGTGTTGGATTCACACACTCCTGTCTGTCCTGATACATAATGACCGCTGGTACAGGGGTGCCATGGACACATACCACCCACTAGATTTGACATACATCCTTACAGCATCCCACTGCTCTGTCTGACATACATAAAGTTTAAGGGAGGGCCAGCAGCAGTACATCTGGTGAGTATCTGCACATAACATCCCACTGGTTAAGCACACTAAGCTGCTAGGCATGTAACAATGCACTGTGCAGGCTACAGGCAGACTGGCTCAACAATGGCCTACTTCTCATATGGGGTAATGCACATGTACCTGCATATATAGCATGCTCAACAGCCATGTCACAGCACAGGGTAAGATATACCTGTGTGACAGTGCATAACCACAACCAATGTGAGCGCAGCCACAGCCACATATGGTAAGCTAGCATAATATTACAGTATATGGACTATCTGTTCTACACCATTCTCATATGTGCCAATCACAGAATGACCCTACATATACTGGGCTGCTACACAGTTTGTTATGATGGCTGTCTGTGGTATGGGACATGTGTGTGTATGGCCCTACAACCATGTACGGCAAAATGGTACCATACAGTGGGGCAGTATGTAAAATCTGAGAGAAGGGGAGGTAGAATAATGACATCTACCACAGTCTGTACACAGGCTGAGGCACATATTAGCAATACACACACTGCCGACATTCACCATCACTACACAGACCTCAGTACTGTACAATCATCCACAGAATGTCCAGCTTATGTCATGAAATATAACCAGTACTGTACATGATGTGTAGCAATCTGATATATCACTGGCTTGTTTTCAGATATGATGACAGTATTTATGGTGTACAGCACATATGCACCACTTCATGCACGCCATATGTACAAAGGTTGACAGAGGTGTGGGTGACAGCACATACACATAGACATGTTACTGTGATAATCCCATATAATTTCCATTGTAACAGGGTTTGTTGCAACATATGCCCTATGAGGGATGTGAAGTCAGTAACTGTCATGGCCTTCACCATCTACAGACTGCAATCCTCAAACTGCCTTCTGCATTCCACAGATTGATGCACTGTGGCTAACACATGAAACCATAGGCACAACATTGCTTCATCTGCAGATGACCCTGCCAATGAGGATTCCTCATATACATGGAACTAACATGGGAAGTATTGTGACATGTATGACAGGCATATCCAGACAAACACTGTTAACCCAACATTACTCCAAATGCAGTAAGGCAGCACTTACAGTCTGTAGTCAGGCCAGGCACATCCCCCTCCTGTTGGTTGTCCTCTTTCCACAGTGTATGATGTTAGAGGTAAATCCCCAATTCATCTGGGATGCTGTTTGCCAAACATCAAATCTAGTTCCTGCTCACAGTGACTGCAAAGGCCCAACACCACCATGATGTTCCTAGGTATTGGAGTGTATTTCCATGCAATTGGCTATGGTATTGTTACCACAGCTGTAATGCAATCACCTAGGGGAGGGCTGCAATTCATGTAGAGGCCATCAGCTGATCATGGGCATCACGTAACATACATGTGCTATTGCCTAAGCAAGGCAGGTGTGGATCTCCACATCCACCAGAGAGGGAGTGGGGGAGGCAGACAGATGCAGATACATGTCAGGGAGGTGTGGTAGGGTAAAACTGAAACATGTTTGTGTCACACACCTACCAGCACAGGGTATCAAACCCCTGGCAACTATGTAGTGCTATTACAATTTGATGCAGTTATTGGATGCACCACTTGGGTTACCTGATGTGGAGCACTCAGAACATATATGTCAGGGTAAGTGACATCTGCAACAGGGATACTGTAGATATATGGTAGGTGCCGTACACATGCCTGTCTGCATGAACATGTGCCAGCATCAAAACAGGCACACTCACACAGGGATGCACACACATTGACACACTTGGCAGGGCCAGGAGTGCAACTCATCAGTAGTGGGATTACCACAACACATCAATGTGCAGGTATCACATGCACAACATGGGTCATACGGAGGATGTATGGGAAAAGTGTATGAGGAGATGTCAGACACCAAACATCATGCTTCAGTATGCCCTGGGGGGTTGTAGTGAGTGTGGATGTGGACATACACACCATACAACACACACATGTACACACAGGGTGCCAGTTCTGACATGCATGGGTGCATGTCTACACAGGTGTGCGGTGGTCATCTGTGCCAGCAGGCTCTACAAGGGTAGGCAATAGGTATATCATGGCATCAGGCCACATGACAAAGGTCTGCATTGTGGCTCAGGGCTGCAATTACTGCATTTTCCCACACAGGTGGGTATTGCATCCCCCATCCAGTCAGCTGGGTGACTACTGTGTGTGTGGCCAGTGCTGTACACCACATTCCATGTATGTGTTCCTTAGTCCATGACATGGACAGTGTCTGGGATGTGCACAACTCCCACATGCATGCATGTGACATGTAGAACTGTACTTGGGGTGTCTGGCCCATGTTATGAACACATCTTATCAGTTGTGCCAGTATTGCCCACCTGTGGCAGGAACTGGTAATGGGCAGCAGGTTTACAATTCACCTACATTGATAGCATGCCAACATCATTCTCTAATGTCAGTGTCATCTGTCCATGCAGGGCATGTTGTCAGGCATGGTATGTACATTGTGGGTCACATGTGGAGGCACCACATGTGGTGCGGGTGTCCATTGGGGAATATGGTGGAGGTGTACTGTATGCATGTACATGCATATTGGACAGATGGCCAGGGTGACATGCCCTCTGTAGCCCACTGCTATCACTGCATAGTTACTATCAGTGGCCAATATGCAGTGTACTAATCACATATTGGCTGTTGCCTAGTCATGTGTGTGCGTATGACACATGGGTTGGGGTTGCTAATTTGGATTGGCTGGCCTTGATGTCACATGCATGGGTATGGCTTTGCACCCCAGCCTCCCAGCTAATTTACTTCTGTTATCCCTGTATGGTTGACATTGTGATATATAGTAGGGCCACCATAAAAGCAATGAGCAAAACCCCCTCTACATTGGTCACACACTCATCTCTACACAGCATACGAGTTACACACACACACACACACACACACACACACACACACACACACACACACACACACACACACACACACACACACATGTCATGTCTGGGAGTTGAACCCCTACCTAGCTAGTTTATTACACTGCAGCACTACACACTTATAGTGCATGTCACGGACATTACTGGAGTGCTTCTTCCCCAAAGGTGTATTTCATACAGGGATGCACACACAGTGACACACTTGGCAGGGCCAGGAGTGCAACTCATCAGTAGTGGGATTGCCACAACACATCAATGTGCAGGTATCACATGTACCACACGGGTCATACGGAGGCTGTATGGGAAAAGAGTATGAGGAGATGTCAGACATCAGACAGCATGCTTCAGTATGCCCTGGGGGCGGTGTAGTGAGGGTGGATGTGGGCATACACACCATACAACACACACACATGTACACACAGGGTGCCAGTTCTGACATGCATGGGTGCATATCTACACAGGTGTGTGGTGGTCATCTGTGCCAGCAGGCTGTACAAGGGTAGGCTATGGGTATACCATGGCATCAGGCCACATGACAATGGTCTGCATTGTGGCTCAGGGCTGTAGTTACTGCATTTGCCCACAGAGGTGGGTATTGCATCCCCCATCCAGTCAGCTGGGTGACTATTGTGTGTGTGGCCATTGCTGTACACCACATTCCATTTATGTGTTCCTTAGTACATGACATGGATGGTGTCTGGGATGTGCACACCTCCCACATGCATGTACAGTGACATGTGGAACTGTACCTGGGGTGTCTGGCCCATGTTGTGAACACAGCTTATCATCAGTTGTGCCAGTCTTGCCCACCTGTTGCAGGAACTGGTAATAGGCAGTAGGTTTACCCTTCACCTACATTGATAGCATGCCAACAGCATTCCCTAATGTCAGTGTCATCTGTCCATACAGGGCATGTTGTCAGGCATGGTATGTCCGTTGTGGGTCACATGTAGAGGCACCACAGGTGGTGCAGGTGTCCATTGGGGAACATGGTGGAGGTGCACTGTATGCATGTACATGCATATTGGATAGATGGCCAGGGTGACATGCCCTCTGTAGCCCATAGTTACTGTCAGTGGCCAATATGCAGTGTACTAATCACATATTGGCTGTTGCCTAGGCATGTGTGTGCATATGACACATGGGTTGAGTGTGTGCTCTGGGTAATTATGGGGTTGCTAATTTGGATTGGCTGGCCTTGATGTCACATGTATGGGTATGGCTTTGCACCCCAGCCTCCCAGCTAATTTAAATCTGTTATCCCTGTATGGTTGACATTGTGATATATAGTAGGGCCACCATAAAAGCAATGAGCAAAACCCCCTCTACAGTGGCCACACACTCACCTCTACACAGCATACGAGTTACACACACACACACACACACACACACACACACACACACACACACACACACACACCTGTCATGTCTGGGAGTTGAACCCCTACCTAACTAGTTTATTACACTACAGCACTACCCACTTATAGTGCACGCCATGGACATTACTGGAGTGCTTCTTCCCCAAAGGTGTATTTCACAGAGACTGACATCAGCATAATTACCAAAGTTGGGCATTTCACCTGTATTGTGAGTGACTAGCCTAAAATGCATTGGCTCCCTACACAAGCAGTGAGACACACAAAAAACATCCACAACTGTCATGTGTGGGTATAGAACCCATGCCAAGGCTTATATTACACTAGAGTATGGAGCAGTTATAGGTCACACCACAGGGATTACAGGGAACTTTCTTCCCAAAGTAGTATTTCACAATAAATGACATCAGGAGGATTGGCAATGTAGGGCATTTAAATTGTACTGCACATGAGTAGCCTATGATGCATTGCTCCATATGCAGACATTGAAACACACGCAAAACACCCAGAACTGCCATGGGTGGTGATGGAACCTTACCACAGTTCTAAATCACAGTACAGCAGTACACAGTTCAGGCCATGCTACAGACATTACTGGGCTATGCCATTCCCAGAGGTATATTTCTAGGTGAGTGACATCAGCAGCCTTGCCAACGTTGGGTATATAAATTCTAAGGAGTGTGTGTGACCTAAAACGCATTGTTCATCACTCAGTCATGCACAGACAGAAGCACAAAGATTCACACACACACACACACACAAACACACACACACACACACACACACACACACACACACACACACACACACACACACACACACACACACACACACATAATTGCCAAGCCTGGTGTTAGAACACTTACCTAACTAATTTATCACACTACAGTAGTGCACAGTTACAAGATGCACTACAGAGATTACTGGACTATGATTTCCCCAGAGGTGTATTTCTAGGTGAGTGACATCATCAGCCTTGTCAAAGTCGAGTATGTGTATTGTACGGGGTGTGAGTGGCCTTAAAAGCATTGCTGTCTATGCAGATAGACACACACACAAGCACACAGTTGCCAGGTTTGGGGTTAGAACACCTACCTAACTACTTTGCCACAATACAGCAATACGCAGTTACAAGACACGCTCCGGATATTACTGAGCTATTTTTCCCCAGAGTTGTATTTCTAGGTGCGTGACATCAGCAGCCTTGCCAATGTTGTGTATATGAACTGTACTGAGTGTGAGTAGCCTAGAAAGCATTTCTCTCTACACAGGCAGAGACCGAGATGCACACGCATACACACACTCACACAGTTGCCAAGTCTGGGATTAGGACTACTACCTAACTAGTTTATCAGTACAGCAGTACACAGTTATGGGACGTGCCATAGGGATTACTGAGCTACAGCTCCCCCAAAGGTGTATTTCACATTGGATGACCTCAGCAGGCTTGTCATGATACTGCTATCGGGAGGGTGGTGTGTGCATGGGCCGTAACCCATTCATGTAGGGGTTGACATGCCAAATGTGGGCACACATGGGGTCATATGCCAAATGTGGTCACACACGGGGTTATATGCCGCAGGTGCGTGCATACAGCTAATAGGTGATAACTTCCTTGTACAGTCATGTTGCACAGCTGGCACATACAACACGCCATCATGCTGACAGATACTGGTGGCTAGTATCTACAGTGAGTGACACCTGCACCTCATGTTTTTGGGGCCCTTTGGGTGCCTGTTGGGTGGGGCAGGCCCAGATGGCTCCTTGTTATGGTCCCCTCTTCAATACATCTATGTCCGTCTACCTTTGGCTTATTATAGTGTGTTGTCCTTACATATATGTCTGTATTCCTATCCACTGTGTGTGCAAGGCAGGAGTGGTGCATACTGACATGTGTCTGCACTGAGAACTGCAACTGCCAGATATGTCTGGCCCACTGTTGTTTGCTGACATAGCCTTCTTGTGTTTAAGTGTGTTAGCATGCCCAGTATGGGCTTTCAGTATGTTGTTGACTGACATTGCCTTCATTCTTCTAAGTGTGTGAGCATGCCCAGTATGGCCATCTATATTGCATGTGTGGATCAAGTCCAGGTGGTTTGTACTGTGGTGCTGACCTTTGTGTTGTACACCGGCAGGTAGCATGCTGTGTCTGCAGGGTATACATCAGTCATTTGGTATTGACTGTTGCTACATTTCTGCATAGCGGGGAGGGGCACCTGACTGTTTTTACATTTCTACACAGGGGTGGGGGGGCACCTGACTGTTACTATAAGTGTACATAGGATGGTGGGGCACACCTTACACTTTTACACAGTTGCAAGGACTGTACTGGTATGTCAGGTACACCATTTCAGTCTGTAGTCTTACCTATCATGCTGGCTAATGGCATACCTGTGTACTACAGATCGTAGCTTTCACTACCTACATATTTGTTTCTGACTTCCTAGCCTTCACAACTTACATCCAACTGGCTGGCTTGCTGTAGTTTGTCTGTGTAGGGTTGGGGTAGGGGTTACCCATGGGGCTCATTCAGAGGCCATAGTGCAGCATTTGTTTGTGTTTGTCTACACCTATCCTGCTGGCTGTGACTGTTGTTGGGTATATGCCCCCCTGGCTGGCATGTGTGAGTCACTTACCTTGTTGGTGTCCCAGTATTGAGGGTGGTGCTGCAGGGCTGCCTATGTCGGATGAACATAGTACACTCCCTATACATGGTTGAGCACAGGTAGTGTCATGTTGTGGCATCCCTTTTACTGTATGTGCGAGTCAGAAAGAGGTGTCATTCCCTGGGTCCCTACTGTGTCAGTGCATGTGCTATACATTGCCTCTTTGCCAAGACCAGGGCATACTGGGCACACCTCTTGCCTACTGGGGCAGGCTCAGGTTGCTCCTCCTCCGAGTCACTCTGCACCTGTGCAGGCCTTGGCACTGGTGGGGGGCTGTGTGGCCCTGCCCCATGCTGTTCCTGCTACAGCTGTTTCCACAGGATCATATTGTGTAGCACGGCATATACAAGGAAAAGTTGGGTACATGTAGCTGGTGAGTACTGCAAGGCTCCACCAGATATGTCCAGGCACCGGAACCATGACTTGAGCATCCCAAACACATGCTCTGTTATGATTCATGTTTGTGCGTGTGCCTCATTATGGAGTTCTTGTTCGGGTGTGTGTGCATTTCAGATGGGTGTCATCAGCCATGACTCCAGTGCGTATCCAGCATCCCTCACTAGGTGACTGTGTGGGATGTTCCCATGGGCAAATGTCTGGTACGACTGTGTCAGATGCCAGATGTGGGAATCGTGGTAGCTTCCAGGGCAGCCAGTGCACACATTTATTATTATGCCCTGGCATCGCACACGACCTGGCAGTTGATGGAGGGAAAGCCCTTGTGGTTGATGTAGACCCTACCCCGCTCACCTGGTGGTGTTTTAATCTATATCTGCATGCAGTTTCTTGCACCCACTACCTCAGGGTATTCTGCTATTGGGTGGAAGAGATGCATATTGCTGGCCAATGCCTCACGGGTGATGGAGAAATCTACATGCTCACCGACACGTGCTGACATGGAATCCAGGAACTGGTGGAGTTCCCTGGATGCTGATGCCTGTAAGATCCCCATCATATCCCCAGTTTGAATTGGAAGGTACCTTTAGCTAGTATTCTTAGGCCTACACATACCTTGGCATCCACTGGGATGGGTTCCCCTCCGTTGTTTCTGTGTGTCAGACGTGGCCGGCACAGCTCAACAATATGCTGTAGGAGGTCCCTGTCCACTCTATAGTGCTCCACTATCTCCAGCTCATGTAGCCCTTGCTAGGTTACCCTGCGTGTGTACACTCTTCTCCATATCCTCATTGTGGGTTGTTTAGCAGCATTCACATCCTCATCACCCTCAGCATCTTGCACATGCTGGTTTATGATAGCAAAAGCAGCCCCTAACATTTTTTGTCTTGCTTTCGTTTTGTAAAATTTCCCCGTCTGTATACACCGGTGGTGCAGAGTTTTTGGGAAAAACAAGGGGGAAAGGTGTTTGCATAGTTTATAGTGGTGTGCTGGGCTGGGCTGGGCTGCTGCCTGTGTAATTGGCTGATTCTGATACATTTCACCTGTCAGCTAAGCTAGTTCTCTTTGATTACCTTCCTACTGCTGTTTTCCCTTCCCATTGCCTCCCTGTTTAAGCCCGGGAGCACGCTGCACAAACAGAGTGCTCAAATGTGCACAGATCTGCTTTTTCCTGGTTTAACTTCCTTTTTCTTCCTGTACAACCCGGTGCACAGCACGCACACCTGCTTACACTTTGTAGGGAGTGTTAGGCAGGTGTAGACACACCCCTAGCTTAGCTGTGCTGAGCTAGGAGCAATCACGAGCTACAGGTCTCCAATCCGCTTACAGTGTGCATGACAGACACCCCCATAATGTCACCTATATCCTAGTCTTGCACCCAGCTATTTATACTCTTACACTCTTGGGACCTGCCTCACATCCTGGGAAATTCTGGGATTCACTAACCCTTCCCTCATTTGCATAAGATTGCCAGCTAATGCATAGTTACATGTCCCATACTGAGCCTCCCCCTTTAGCGACCATTATTCACTGGCCAGGTTGTCTTCTGACTGCCATTGACTTGCATGGCAGAATACTGATTTTAGTTAGAATGCTTATTTTAGGTTTATTTTATTAATTTCCCCCCGATCCCATTTGCCCGTCGCTGCCCTATGCTTTACCAGGCGAGCTCGGCGAAAAGAAAATTAAATGTTGTTTATTTTTTTTTTTTTACATTTTGCAATGGCAATGGCCTTCTACTTGGACATTGGCATGCTTCCTCAATGATATGCAGCCTTTATTTGGAGCTGTCATAGCTCCGTTTTGTAGATTGCAGAACTGTACTCGGTTACTAACTGAGTACATTTCTGCACATTGCACTCGTCCTGCATGGATGGCTGCCAGATTCCTGGATCGCATATTACCCTCATTTGCATGATTTTCACCTGCAAATGAGGGTAATTTGCATACAGGAGCTCGGTCCGTGGAGGATTAGCCTAAGAGCTCACGTGCACTTCCCGGAAGCTCGTTCATGGATCGCATGTTGACCATATTGCCAAAAATAGCTCTTAAACTAATCCTGGGCTTCGTAAATCCAGGGGACAGACTTGTCTCCCTTTTTTTTAGTGATTTAGTTCAGCATGGCCTCTGAACTTTCTTGTCATCATACCATCCTCCACATTTTTTGTACTTCATATTTTCCATGCACATCTAGGAATACCCATCCCCAGAAAGTTTTTAAGACATGTCATATTAATGCACAAAGCTTAATGAATACAACTAACAGCTTCAAATGTTATTTAACTGCTGGGAACACATTGACTCAAATACCTGTGTCCCCTCTATGCTTATAAACTGCAACTATCATTCATTTCTAGACAACCACCCTGGACATAGGTCAAGTAGAGGTGTACTACTATTAATAAGAATACAACACAAAGGCTCCTCCATCTTGATAGCCACTAACTGCCACTACTCTGACACTGATTCTACTTTCCTCAATACCATTTGTACTCATCTTAACCATAGCATCACCCAGTCTCACTCTCCAGTCTGGTACCCCTCAACTCTAATTTGAGAGTTGAGGAACACAAAGGTCCATGCTCTCTGATTTGACACTCCTTCTAAGGAGGAGAACCACCTCATCCTCTGTAGCCAGACCTCATTTCTAAGTGAGATACAGCTAACAAACTAATTAACAAATTACATAAAGTCTTTTAAAAACTGTAGCAAACCACTTTCCACAACTGTGACCCATACATGAAGTCCTGAAGCAAGCTCTTCAATCCTGCAGTCCTACCTGTAGGGGTCTATATTATGTTGTTGATCTTTTAAAAGTCTGAACGTCATATGGTCGACACCATATGACCGAGCTTTTAAAAGTTTGAATGTTTCAATGGACATCTCTGTACAGTCATACAGTGCGGAATGGGAAGATTTCCCTTTCTGCACTGTAGTGTGATCTCAGAGTTAGTATATTTAAAGAGTGGGGGGTGTGGGGGGTTCAGGGGGCTTGCCCCCCTGCTTAAACCATTCAGGTAGTTTTTTTCTTTGGCATATTGTTTTTATTACATTTTTGAAGTTTTAAAAATCTGATCATATGGCATTGACCATATGATGTTTGGACTTTTAAAAGTTCAGTTATGTAATATAGACGCTGCCTGTAGAAACCATGTCATTTCCCTACTGACAATTTGAAATGCTAGTATGAAAATTAATGCTTGACTGCAATTGCTCTCCCCAACACCTTGTACTTGGGGCAGACCCCTTCACCCCATCCGAGTTATGCTTATAGTACATATGCTCATTTGCTTGTAGCAGCAGTTTATATACCCCCCCCCCATACCACTCACAGGTACAGATTTTCACAGAATGTCCAGATTTTTGCCTCATATTTTTGGTCTGTTTCTCATAAAATCAGGTTTTTCTAGCAAATCATTGGCACATCATTGAAAAATGAAGTGAACAAATAATGATAGACATTTGAGTTTCAAACTTCATACCTCTCAGAAAATTTATGTAAATATGAAAATGTTATTCTGTCAACTTTCTTAGTCTGTAAGAACAATATTTAAAATTGTCTCTATTTATTGCTTTATCCAGATTTCTTTCTCTAAGAGGTTGACAGATATGCCCCCGGGATTCATTAATGTTTTTATTCCGTCCAGAAACAGTGTAGCTGCTCCTGCATGGAATATGGCCGTCGAGCGATTCAGCAAACAGCTGATATGATGTGCACGGGCTTGGCAGCACTATTCCTGCATGGACACCACTGAATAATGCTAATTACCTCATTTGCTGGTGAAAACCATGCAAATAGGGTGAATTAGTGATTCAGGAAGCAGGCAGGTGTCTTTGCTGGAATAGTGTAAGAAGTAGAAATATGTTCAGCTACTAGCCGAACACATTCCTACAAATTACAAAATGGAGGCATGACAGCTCAAAATAAAGCATGTATTACAACTGTTAGGCATGCTAGCAGCCAAATATATGGCCATTGGCATGATAAATAGTTTAAATCTTATAAAATAAAACTTTTTTTTGGCCGATCTCAGCCGTTTAAGCATAAGGCAGCGGTGTGTAAACGGGATAGTGCTGAAAATAAAAAAAAATGTGAAAAAGCAATTTTCATGGAAATCTGTATTTTGTCATTATAATCAATGGCATGCAGAATGAAAATAATACCAGGGAATAGTGGTTGCTAAGGGGAAAGACCCAGTGTAAGTGTGGTAACTATGCATTAAGGCAGTGGTGTACTCAAATGAGGGGATTTATACTGAATCACAAATTTCTTCTAAGTCTCAGACTGTACCTAACCGTGTAGGTGCACCAACACCATTGTGTAGACAGGAGAGCTAGATGACATGAAAAGGGAATGTGTCATGCTTGCTGGAGCTTGGTGGCCTTTGTTTGCCCTTAGCTAAGCACAGCTAAGGAAGGGTGTGTGTCTGAGGCTGTAATAACTTATTCCATGAAGTGAAGAGCGTGTTCGTGTCCAGGGGAGGACCAGTTCTGCTTAAAAGTGATTAGTTTAGCTAAACAGGTTTGTGAAGCGTGCACCGGGCCTAAAAAAAAAAAAAAAAAAAACAACAGGAAATAGCAGAACTGTTTACAATTGAGCCCTCGGTATGTGCTGCGTCCATCGTGGCTTAAACGGGGAGGACATGGGAAGGGGAAACAGCAGAAGGAAGGCAATCAAGGAGAACTACCATAGCTGGCAGGTGGAATGTATCAGAATCAGACAATTACACAGGCAGCAGCCCAGCACACTACTATAAACTATGCAAATACCTTTCAGACTGGTTTTTCCCACAACCTCTACACCACTAGTGTACAAATTCTGAGGAATTTTAAACTGACAAAATTAACAAAACATGTTAGGGGCTGCTGTTGCTTTGATCTATCAGTATGTGCTAGAGACTGAGGGTGGTGAGTAAGATAATGCTGACAACCAACTCAGGCCGAGGAGGAGGAAAAGAGTGTTCAGACCCAGGGTAACCTACTAGGGGCTACATGATCTGGAGATAGAGCACTACAGGGTGGACAGGGACATACTTCATCAACTTGTTGAGCTGTGCAGGCTTCGGCTCAGACCAAGAACCAATAGAAACAAACCCATCCTAGTGGATACCAAGGTATGTGTAGCCTTAAGAATGCTAGCTACAGGTACTTTCCAAAGACCAACTGGAGATATCATCGGAGTCTCACAGGCATCTGCATCCAGGATACTCCACCATTTCCTGGATGCCAAGCGACCACATGCTGCTGAGCACATTTACTTCCCCAGCACCCATGAGGTGAGGACCAGCAATATGGGTCTCTTCCACCATGTAGCAGAATACCTGGAGGTACTGGGTGGCATAGACTGCATGCACATCCACATCAAAGCACCACCCAGTGACCAGGTTAGGGTCTACCTAAACCACACGGGGTTCCACTCCATCAACCACCAGGTCATGTGCAATGCCCAGGGCATTATCATGAATGTATGTGCTGGCAGCCTGGAAGCTATCACATCTGGCATTCATCACAGCTGTACCAGGCATTTGCCAGTGGGGACATCCCATATGGCCATCTGGTGGGGGATGTGGGCTATGCACTGATGCACATACACCCACACAAGAACACCATAATGAGGCACATGCAGAAACCAGGATCATTATATTATAGAGCATGTGTTTGGGATGCTCAAGTCATGGTTCTGCTGCCTTGACATATCTGGTGGAGCCTTGCAATATTCTACAGCAACATGTGCACACATGTTCATAGTATGTGCCATTCTATACAATTTAAGCCTGTGGAAACAGATGCAGCAGGAACAAGTCAGGGAAGAGTCACACAGCCTCTCACCATTGCCAAGGTCTCCACAGGCACAGATGGACTTGGAGGAGGAACATCCTGAACCCGCCCCTGTAGGCAGATAGAGGAGTGCCCAGTATGCCCTATGCTTGGCAAAAAGGCAATGCATAGCACACACACTGACACTGTAGGGCCTGTGGGACTGATCTCTCTCTCTGACTTGCACATACAGTAAAATGGATGCCAGACATCACACCAACTATACCTTACCACGTATAGGCAGTGTACTGAATGCATACAACATAGTCAGCCCTCAAGCACTGTCCTCACAACAGCCTCAGGCACAAGGTAAGTCAGTCTCCTTAACAATAAATGAATGGAGTAGAATGTTCTGCTAGCATATCTATGGTATCGATTCAAGCATGCAAGGGAATGGGGTGGCTTACTGGGATAGCCGCAGACAACTGACAGATCTGTGGGACAGCTGGAGGTGTATTCCCAGTACTGGCCTATCCACACTATGCAGTACCACCCTAGTTGACAAATACCACTGCAATATATGTGGTGAGCCAAATAACTGGAGGGTGGGTCACAGGTCACATGCATGAATGTCAAAGTGGGGGGTCCCATACCCACCCCCAGCCTCACCCAGCAGATCAGCTGTAGAAGACCATACAAAATGTCTGGAAAAGGTCTCCACTTGGCAACATCCATGAAATCCTCACCTACAGACTTTTACACAGTGATATCACAGCAGGTCTGGCAGTGGCAGTATGGCTCTGAAAGGTAAGAAGTCTGAAACTACAGATGTTTATCCCAGAAAAATCTGACCTGTGGTTGATACTGTTATGCCTGTAGTCTCAAAGATAGGTCACACCACTATGCTAAATTGGACCAAAATGTTAAGCAAATATCAGCACAGTCTCTGCAAATGTGTATTGTGTACAGATGTGTCACCCCCTATAGTTCCATAGAAATGCAGTAACATGTCTCTAGCCTTAAGCAGCATCCAGCTGTCAACTAGAGTGATGGCTCAACACAAACAGAAAGCAATTGTCAGTAACACCCACAGTCAACTTACTGGCACCATCCTAGTGTTGCCCACTGCCGGCAGCCTGGGAACATATGATCATCAGAATGCACTGTCTTGTTACAGATGGTCTGCATCTGTCACACCTGGTCTACAGGCCTCTGGCAAATACCCATGCCTTACCCACAGTGCATGGTTAGAGAGTGTCATGGGGTCCATAACACCAACATAACACAGTCTACAAAATGCAAAGAAAGGCCATGCTGCTAACTGCTAGGAGAAAACCTGCCAGCATCAGAGATCCAGAAATCTGGACAAAGCCATGAATAATAGGGTTGAAAAAGGTCCAAAGAGAAGGACACCTTTGAAATACTGCTCTGATAATGTTAGAAAGTTGATGGAATGATTGTAGTAGCATGGAATGTCTGACTGGTATGAAGTCTGAAACTGCAATGTCAACTGTCAGTAATATCTGACTTCAAACCTGAGTGACTTGCAAAACATGTTTCCTTGAAAACCACACTCATTTGGGTAACCAACCAGATATATGAGTCATGAATCTGGACATTCTGTGATACTCTGTACAGTCGACAGACAGGGCTAGGAGTCTAAACATGGGAATGCACTAATTGCAGGCAGTCCTAACCCTGGAAAATGGTGACATGTCTGCACCCACTTAACCCTGACCCGCAGTCATGGCGAGTAACACAGCATTCCCTGATCACTCATCCTATGCAACATCCTGACCCCAAAATGTGGTCATCCAAGTAAAATTAGGTGGGCCATACATATATGTGAGACACACACCCACCTCCAGGCTGGTCAAACAGTCTGACACACACAATACCCTCCAAGTGCAGTCAACCTTTGAGAAGACCCCTATGCAAAGTACTGGTAGCTATAGGCAAACATATCTGACCCAGGGCACCCTCCCCCAATATATCTTATCTGCTACAAATCTATCTGTAGTCTGCCTGTCACCTTGATCCTGTCTGACTTATATTACCCAATTGTGGACTGGAAATCAGACCAGGCCAGAACAGAAATGCACAGAGATTCCACCATTGTAATATATCACCAAGGTGCTGGACCATTTCCATAGCTCCAGCAGCCAATTGCTTGTAGGCACACCTCTCAACAGGCAGGATTGTGGAAGAATGCCTAGCATTTGGCCCATAATATTGGTGTGTGCATCATCTATCCTGTATTCCTCTGGTAAATCACTGTGATGACCTGAGTGGGTATGTCACAAAGTACTGAAAGAATCCATGACAGTGTCAAACATCATATATGTCAGATGTCTGCTAAAACAAGCCCTGTAACCCTAGCAATCCATACATTACTGACAGAAATAGTCACAATCACTGTATGGCTCATTGTCTCCCCATTGTGATAAGCTATCTCCAGATGTCCTGCACCAACAGATTGAGAGGTATGGCTGTAGCACAAAACAAACTGGACTGGAGTAAACAGTTCCTGGAATGGAGTCCCACATTTACTATAGAAGGTCACACTGGGCATGCTCATACACTTAGAGAAATGTCAGTAGGATCTAGGAATGAACAGGGCTTCCCCACCCAGTGCACTTCCCATTGTCTTACTTTAGCAGTCCTGAAGATATCTGTCACCATAGAAGTACCTTTCGTCAAGCCTCCCCTATAAGCTCTGTGGCGTGTGTGATAACTGTGTAACACTATAGTACAAATAATTAATTAAGTAAGAGTTCTAATCTCAGTCCTGGCAAATGTAAAATTGTTTGTGTGTTCATAAATTAAAGCTTTTGGGTCCATTCAAACCCAGTACACTTCCCTGTTCCCTACTTTAGCAGTCCTACAGATATCAGTCACCTTAGAAGTCCCTTTCTTCAAACCTCAGCCGCATAAGCTCTATGGTGTGGGTGATGACTGTGTAACACTCAATACAAATAACTAGTTAGGTAAGAGTTCTAATCTCAATCCTGGCAAATGTAAAATAGTGTGTATTTATAAGTTAAAGTGTTTGGGTCAATTCAAACCAAGTACACTTCCCCTTTCTGTACTTTATCAGTCCTGCAGATATCAGTCACCTTAGAAGTCTCTTTTTTCAGGCTTCAGGCCCATAAGCTCTGTGGTGCATGTGATAACTGCTTGACACTATAGTTCAAATAACTAGTTAGGTAGGAGTTTTAATCTCAGTCTTGGCAAATGTAAAACTGTGTCTGTTTATAAGTTAAAGCTTTTGAGTCAGTTCAAAGTTTCAAACTCAGTACACTTCCCCTTTCCCTACTTTAGCAGTCTTGCAGATATCAGTCACTTTAGAAGTCTCTTTCATCAGGCCTCAGCTACATGATGTCTGTGGCACATGTGACAACTGTGTGACACTATAGTAAAAACAACTAGTTAGGTAGGAGCTCTAATCTCAGTCCTAGCAAATGTAAAAGTGTGTGTTTAGAAGTTAAAGCTTTTGGGTCCATTCAAACCCAGTACACGTCCATTTCCCTACTTTAGCAGTCCTGCAGTTGTCAGTCACCTTAGAAGTCCCTTTCATCAGGTCTCAGCCCCATATGCTCTGTGGCGAGTGTGATAACTGTGTAACACTATAGTACAAATGACTAGTTAGGAGTTCTACTTTCAGTCCTTGCAAATGTAAAAGTGTGCGTTTAGACGTTAAAGTCTTTGGGTCCATTCAAACCCAGTACACTTCCCATTTCCCTACTTTAGCAGTCCTGCAGATATCTGTCACGTTAGAAGTCCCTTTTGTCAGGTCTCAGCCCCATAAGCTCTGTGGTGTGTGTGATAACTGCATAATGGTGTAATACAAATAACTAGTTTGGTAGGAGTTCTAATCCCAGTTCTGGTAAATGTGTGTGTGTATATGTGAAGTTTAAAGTATTTTGTGGCTCTCTCACCCAGTACATCTCCCAATGCCATACTTTACATGGGCTGGTGATGTTCCTCACCTTAGAAGCACCTTTGGACAGCCTTTACTCTGTAAACTATGTGGCATGTGCAATAAATGTGTAACACCATAGTAACAATTAATAGGCAGGAATTCTAATATCAGTCTTGGCTTTGTGTGTGCATGAACACTATCCTGTCTGTGGCGGTGCTGTTGTGTTTATGTGAGAACCATATCCATTGGGAGGGGGTGTTTGATACTTTTTGCTGTTGCCCTCCCAGTACACATTCCAGTGTCCACATTACAAAGCCTACAGTTGTCACCCACTGTAGAGGGACCTGTAGACACTCTGCAGCCCTATAAGCATTGTGCCATATGCAATAACTATGTGACAGTATGGAATATATAACAAGATAGGCTGCCCATCTAATCCTTGGATGTCATTCAACACTCAGGAATCATACACAAACACACTCAGGCAGGAAGCCACCCCTACATCAGCAGGTGGCCTGCAAACTGTCTCACAGATAGAAATCACAGTGTGAAAGCAGGGGACACCATATCAGACTGCTGAACAGTCATGAGTGGAGTCCCAGAGGTTGCAGATCTGGGTTCCCTCATGTTTGGGATCCACACATCTGAGGACCAGCCCAATACAAAGGCACCCTGGCTGACAGGGTTTGCAGACGACTACAAGGTGGGTGCTATTATTACCCCCTCCCCCCCACATGAGGTTGACATCCTTATCAAAGGCATCTCTGAGACCTGTGACTGTTGTTATAACCCTGGACATAAGCTCAATGCCAGATGATTGCCACCCTCCTCTTTGGGTACAACATGGTTCCCATAAAGTAATATATTGATGGTAGTCCATTGAACACTGATGTTAGTATAAAGGAACTGGGAATATAGGTTGACAGTGAGGTCTCTGTTGACCACCACAGTGCCACTGTCTTCCGATGGTCCTTCCATGTGTCACTTCTCCTGATGCATGGTGTTGAATCCGGAAAGTAAAAGGACAGTGTTTCCCTGTACACTCCCCTCAGTATTTGTACTATGGCCCATTTGCCATGTACCCCACTGGACATCAGCAACAACAGGGGAGGCTGCAAATGTACCTCACAAAGAGGATCTTATGTACTACACAATTACCCCATATGGACAGACTCCAACTGCAATGAATCTCTGCCTCATATTGGCTACTTAGGTGCAATCTCAGCCTTACATACACAGCCATGTGTGACCCAACCCTTTCAGGAATGCTACATCCGAGGAAACCAGTCTGTCCATACGACATGCCCCAGATACCTCAACCCCATCCTCACAATCAACAGGACATGCTGGAGGGACAGGTTCACAACCCAGAGACTGGCAATGCTATGGGATAGATGCCACATACATGTCAAGCTGAGCACACCACTGGCCCTCTTCAAGAGAAATCAGGAGGAGTGGATGGGGAATTGAATACCCACCCTGGGGATCACCCCAGTGACTATACTCAGTAGACACACTGAGGAGTATTGACAGGTGGAATTATGCCAGTGTATTCCCATGGTCTAGCCTTGTAAAGCCTCATTGGCCATTTGCCTCATACACACCTATGACTCTTTGAATCTATGGATCTCAGTACTGTCAAATATATGTGTGTGCATTAGTGTGTATGAAAGTGTTTGTGAGTGTGTAAACATGTGGGTGAAAGTAGTTGGTGGCCTGTCTCACCCAGTACAACTACCATTGCCATACCTTACACGTGCTGTAGATGTTATACACTATATAGGTACCTTGGGACACTCCACAACCTATAAACTCTGTGGTGTGTGCGGTAACTGCATAAAACTATAATACTCATAACCACATAGCTAGGGGTTCTAATATGATTCCTGGCAAGTGTGTGTGTGTGTGTGTGTGTGTGTGTGTGTGTGTGTGTGTGTGTGTGTGTGTGTGTGTGTGTGTGTGTGTGTGTGTGTGTGTGTGTGTGTGTGTGTGTGTGTGTGTGTGTGTGTGTGTGTGTGTGTGTGTGTGTAAGTGTGTACATGTGTAGGTTACAGTATTTTGTGGTCTCTCTCACCCAGTACATCACTCTTTGTTATAATTTGCAAGGTGAGGTGATGTCCCTCACCTTAGAAGTACCTTCGGACAAGTGTCACCCCATAACCTCACTGACACGTGTGATAAATGCATAACAATGTAGTAACAATAAATAGATAGGTAGGGGTTCTAATCTCAGTCCTGACAAATGTGTGTGAGAGAAGAGTATTGTGTGTGTGTGTGTGTGTGTGTGTGTGTGTGTGTGTGTGTGTGTGTGTGTGTGTGTTTGTGTGTGTGTGTGTGTGTGTGCGTGCACACAAACAACATCCATTGGATGGGCATGTTTCATATTTTATGCCATGGTACACACAGTACACATTCCTAGGTCTACTGTATGAGGTCCACTGTTCACATCAACCACAGTGGTATCTGTAGACACTCTTCAGCCCTATAAGCCCTGTGCAACAGTATGGAATAGTATGGTACAAATAACAAGATAGGTTGGTCTGTTAATGTCAGCACTGGCAAGTGTGTGTGTGTGTGTGTGTGTGTGTGTGTGTGTGTGTGTGTGTGTGTGTGTGTGTGTGTGTGTGAATTAGTGTGTATAACAGTGGTTGTGCATGTGTAGACTTGTATGTGACACTATTATGAGTACTCTCACACCCAGTACAGCCACCATTGCCATACCCCACAAGGTCACATAATGTTATTCACCTTACAGGTAACTTGTAACACTCATCACACTAGTAGTCCTGTATCACCTGCAATAACGGCATTATAGTGTGATAACACAACTTCATAGGTAGGGGTTCCAAACACAACACTAGCAACTATGATCCTGTGTGTGTGTGTGTGTGTGTGTGTGTGTGTGTGTGTGTGTGTGTGTGGAGATAACATTTCTGATGGTGATGTGTGTGTGTTTGTATGCATAGAGTCACGCCATGTGGGTGCCGTACACAGGGGTATTTTGGACAGCTGTGAGTCATACATGGCAGGGTGTACAGTTCACCATCTCTGGCCATGGACATGGGAACTGGGCCTGCTGAAGGTATCACCGGCACTACCAGGGCCGAGTCCAGATGCAGTACTACTTCCAGCTGGTGACTGCTGCCTGCTGGATGCACATCCCTGTTGGGACCAGCCAGGATCATGAGCCCATGGCATGCTACATCATGGCATGTACAAGACATTCCCTTCAGTAGTGCTGGTGGTACTGCAGCATGGGAACGTGATGGTGCACAGCCACATAGACCTTTACCTGATTGCGGTGCTGCTCTACAGCCACATGGCTGCAGGCCAGTGTCCACCAAATGCTCAAGCACAGATATTCCATGGTGGAAGAGTGCCAAGGTCTCCCCCCATCATCTATCCATGACCCCAGTATGCTCACACATGGCTGCAGTGAGTTTATATCACCACGGACTCCGGGAACATGCTCATCCATGACCCTGTATATATGTCTGGTATTAAATTAATTACATGTCTGTACCCTCATGATGGCCTGAAACATGAGTCTGGTGACTGCTGCCATGGCACTTGCAACAGGGACATGACAGGCAGCAATCCTCCTCCTCCGAGCAGCCCTGCCCATCTGCCTGTGTGGAACTTCGCCAGCACTATGGCTATGGTTAGTGCCTGCACCCTCACTTGCCATAGTCACCACAGTTGCCTGTTCCATGCCACCACCCACCAACTGTCCATTATCTGTGGCTACTGGTGATGGGTTATGTGTGGGCATTGTGACTATGTGTGGGGATGGGTTTGTCAATAGTGGGATGCCAACCGATGGCACAGTATCAGCCCTGGACAACCCCACTTGTGCCTCAATATGAGTACCATCATGGTCAGATTCTGCAGAGACAATGACATCAGTATCAGAGTGGGAGGGACGGCAGCCACCATGTCCACCTGTGAGGGAAAAACAACATATGTAAAAATTACTACCAGCACTATAAGATTTGCTGGTACACACACACACACACACACACACACACGAGGTGCCTCAAAGGCATTACTCAAACCTCACATTATCCAACTAGGGGCATTCACGACACACAGTCAGACAATAGCATATACACTCTAGATGCACCCTCAGCATAATGCAGTGCAGCCCTTTCCAATTACCGTTACTACTAATAGATACCTCTGGGATATGTGAGTGGTGTTAGTAGGTGATGGCCCTTCACCTAGCACATACTGCACCCATGTAAATTATTGCTGTTCATCTGCATAGCACTGTGGTAACTCCTACAGAACATACCCTGCAAATGTACAGGGTTTTGCTGAATGTCTACATGTGTGGCTCATATGTTTGATCTGTTAATCATAACTCCTGTGTTTGTCTGATACATTACTGAGTTGGCCTCTGGATTGATGCCACTAAGTAATGTCCTAATTTGAGGTGCAAACTCCATAACCTGCAGTACATGTATGTTTCAACAAAGCTGGTTACTCAAACAACTTCCCAAGCTTACAGTGGATATAGTAAGTGTGCACACACCTGTTAACATGCCAGGTTTTCGTGATATATTACATAAGACCTCAGAAATCAGGTCATAACATTACTATCATTTCATATGACATATAACCTGTGCAATCCAACTGAACAGCATACACATTAGTTACAGGTAACATCTGGTAACTGAAATAGGTACAATAGGCTGTTTGCATGAGTGTGCACACCCTTAAAGTAATACTCTGTTACAGCACCTTCTGATTTAATCACAGCATACAGTCCTTTTGAGAAGGTGTCTATCAGCATGGCATATCTTGACTTGCCAATGTTTGCACACTGTCCCTTGCAAAACATCTCCAGCTAAGTCAGATTGCAAGGGCATCCCCTGTGCACTGCCCTCTTCAGGTTGCCCTGCATATATCCTATTGGACGTAGGTGTGGGCTCTGACTCGGCCAGTGCAGAACATTGCATGTGTTCTGTTGAAGCCATCCTTTTGTTGATTTAGAGGTATTTAGGGGCATTGTTGTGTGGAAAGGTGAAATTCCTCACCATCCACAGCTATGTGGCAGATGCCAGAATGTTTTGGAGCCACAACAGACCAGTGTTTGGAACTGTTCATAATCCCCTCTAACTTGGCTACAGCCCCAGTTCTAGCTAGTGAACAGCAACCTCAAAGCAGGACACTGCCATCACCATGCTTCACCGTGGGGATGGTGTTGTTATGGTGATGTGCAGTGGTGATATTGCACCAAACACATCTGTCAGAATTGTAGCCAAAGAGTTCAACCGTGGTCCCATATTACCATAGCACATTTTTCCACTTTGTTTTTGAAGACCTGATGTATTGTTTTCAAACTTTCACCAGGCCTGGATATTGTTTGATGTGAGGAATGTCTGCCATCTTCCAACTATATCCTATAGGCAGGACATATGGAGACCATGGAAGATTGAAGTACACACCCAGTACTTGCCAGAGATTCCTGCTACTTCTTCACTTTTGCTGTAGGGCTCCTGGTAGCCTCCCTGGCCAGTTTTGGTCTTGCATTCTCATAGACTTTGGTCGGATGTCCACTCCTTCGCAATGTCAGTGTAGCCCCATATTTTCACCACCTTTTGATGACTGTCTGCACTGTATTCCATGGTATGTTCCATGCTGTGGAAAAGTTTTGGTACCCTTCTCCAGGCTGATACATCTCAAACATGTGGTCCCTTAGCAGCTTCATCAGCTCAATGTGAACCATGGCTGTTGTTGTAGCAAGTAACTGGGTATATGTTAGGACAATCCTGGCAGGACAGCTGACCGTTAGTTGCTGTTAATCAAAGAGTCTCTGTAATTGATGGCTGTTGTGTACCCAATAAGATGTACTGCTGTAGTTATACCGAAAACTGCCTCAACACAGTACTAGCTTCAGCCTGTGCACACATATGCATCTAGGTTGTGCTATTGTTATGTGTCATTATTGTTCCCCTAACAGATTTGTTTGCTTTACAATTGAATTGTACGGGTTATAGGTCACATGAAAGGGTGGCAGTATTTTGAACTTGTCTATTGTACTCTCATTTTTGTATATCACACATACCTGGCATTCTAACAGATGTATACACCATTTATATGCACTGTATACCACTAATTTCTACAGTACGACCCTTGTTTTGGACTTTTGTCCTCCCAGTTTGTTGTCTTTGTCCAGAAGTCCTGTAATGACAGGTTGTGGGGTATACTACAGATATGTGACATCTCCTGCAAATAGGCCCCTGTCATGACCACCGTGATGCAATGCAGTAAACACCACCGCAGGTGAATATGCAGATATTGCCAAATGGCTGAGTGTAACAGTTGTGTGCATGGTCACATGCATTAACTTTAGCATACCTGGGGTACTGGTGCGCTACAACAGGAAATCCCCATAATTACTGGGTTCAGGCTGCTGTCCCATGTGCAGACCAGGGGGACCTATGTAGTTGTGAGGGAGAGGTATTGTCGCCAGAGTTACATTAGGCATTGGTACAAGATGAATGCTACATTTCTGCATAGGTACAGTACACACTATGATATTACACAATTTGCTGTCCTTCACTATAGATGTGCACTTGTGTGCATTACTACACCCCATCCACTAATCCATTTTGCACTGACATATGCATCTAGAGACTCTGTAGAAGACAGTTTAAATGTTACCTCATTACATTGATGTGCACTTTGGCCTTACCTGTATGCTCCTCACCTGTTGCCTGGGTGCCACCCACCTCCATGACCGCCGTTTTCTGTATTTGAGTTTGTGCGAGAACTACCCCAAGGTTAGCAAGGAGTTCCTTTGTTGCCGTAAGTGTGGCCTGTGTGGCTGGCCCCCACCGATAGCAGTACAGTCCCTCGCTACAGCAGCAGCCCTGTGCCAGGCACGATGTATCAGGTCAGTTGCTCTATGCCTGACCTGATCATATGTGTGTCCATGGTGGCCCAACACATTCACTCTGTGGATGATCTCATCGGTCAGGGCAGTCTGCTCCTGCAGATTTTGCTGGCTACGGCCAGAAAGGATGGCATAGTTTAAGATTACAACTTCTGTGGTGGCTGCTGTTTCTGCATCAGAGTAAGGTGGTTGCCGCTGCATGGCACCTGGAAGACATTCACAGGGAAACACATCACAGGACCTCAGACATTGCCCAGAATTCTTTACAGAGCCACCACATGAATATGGACTATCATTAGCCACCACTTACAAACACATCATACCCCTGTACCTGGCAGCACTGTATGAACATGCATTGTACTCCTGGTCTTGATGTGTCATGTTCCCCCCAATGAGGGCCAGTACATTGCATAAGCCACCATTCATCATTCACATTTGTGTAGAGGGATAACAGTGGCCATGTTCCTTGCAGATGGGATGTCAATGGTGCTCAGGCTTTGCTTGCATACAGTGTGTAATGGACCTGGAAGCATATGCCTGGGTTCATGTAGGATGCAAACAGGAATGTTATCAGGCCCCAAGGGGACATGCTTTTGTTAAATTTGATTAGGCAGTTTGCACCTGATCCATGATAATGAGGGGAGGGGTGCGTCTGCTGTGCATATCCACCTATACTGTTGGTGATCCAGGGGGGAGTGATGTTTGCCCTAAACCTGTCTGCTGCAGGTTGGCTGCAGCTATGGTGTCTGTGTATGTGCTGTGATTGACCACCATTATAGGGTGGGTTGGGCTGGCGCCTTTAAGACTGCAGACATATGTGAAGATGGCCTTGTGTGATTGCCCTTAGTGGATGTGTCCAATTTATGCTCATAGTTAACCTTACAGTAATCCACCTGTGACCTAATATGCTAATTCAGACAAAGGTTGACATGCTGTCCAGTTAGTGCCTGCTCCTACTTTGCCCTCTACAACCAATATAGCATCACATTATGTGCTTTGTGCATTGCTGCTGTCCAGCAAAGGGGTTTACTCTACTTTTATGGATACAGGTTTTGCTGAGGCCATACAGCTATGTGGGTGGTCATATATCTGTTTGTAGTAGGCATGGACACAGGGTCAGAACACAGTTGGCCACCTCTACAATATCAATGTGATACTCATGCTTATTATACTAGCCATGTCTGTGTCAGGGCAATGACACAACCAGTAGCCGTAGAGGTGTAACTCTGTTGGATGCACAGAAACTAAGGCTACACACATACAACATGTACAGCTTATTCACCTGACATTTTGCATCCCATGTCAGTTGTTATGAGACAACCAGGTACAGCTACCCATACATACATATGCACATGTAATGCCTGCTATACATTTCTGTTCTATGTCAGTATGGCACACTGTAATTACAGTCTTGCTGTTCAGTCAGTCATGTCAACCTGTTAGGGCAGGACATCTGTAGGACAACGCACATACATGGTGAGCTATGGGCCACAATTAGTGACACTTTCTTCATATTGCTGTAACACACATATGTCATTTGATAGTACAGTATCCTTTGCATTCACAGACATACCCTGGAGGATGTCTGATGTTCATATGGCCAGCAGAGAGGGCAAAGGCTAGGTGTGTTGTAGTGAGGGTAGGAACTGTTAATGTTGTGAGTATGACTGGTATGGGTACAGACCTAGCTGATATGCTGGACAGAGGAAAGGTGGATATAATGTGTGTGCCAGAGACCAGATGGAAGGGGTGTACACTGTGTGTATCAGAGTTGGGTACAAATAGTTCTATCATGGTGTGTATGGGAGGGGAATTGGTGTAGGTGTTAACATGAAGAAACATTATGCCAACAGTGTTTGTGGAGGTGATAAGAGTGTCGGGTAGAGTGATGTTTAGGAGGCTGGGAATTGATGGTGTAATGTTGACAGATGTTAGTGCATATGCTCCGCTAAATGCATTTGTGATGGATGAGACAGATGTACTTTGGTGTGGTTGGATGAAGTGGTGATGAGTGTACCCAAGGGTGAGTGAGTAGTGATTGGAGCAGATTTCAATGGGAATGTTGTCGAAGGGGACAGAGGGGATGCAGAAGCGATGTGTAGGTATAGAGTGTTACGCAAAGGAATGCAAAAGGTGAGATGGTGGTGGAGTTTGCAAAAGAGGATGGACATGAGTGTGGTGAATATGTAATTTTACAAAACCGAGGGGCATAGAGTGACATACAAGAATGGAGAAAGATGCACACAGGTATATTATCTCTTATGCAGGTGGGCCTGTGTGAAGGGTATTGGTAACTGTAAACTGTTGACAGGGGAAAGTGTAGTTAGGCAGCATGGAAGGTTGGTCCGTGGGATGATGTTGGTGATCAAGAAGAGGAGGAGGAGTGTGAGGGCAGCACCATGGATCAAATGGTGGATACTGAGAAAGGGTGATTGTGATGTTGAGTTCAGGGAAGAGTTAAGACAGGCAGTGGGTAGCAGTGAAGAGTTAGCAAATATCTGGGTAACTACATTTGGGCTAGTAAGTGAGATGAGTAGAATAGGGCTTGGTGAGACATCTGCATAGAGGAAGGAGGACAAGGAGACCTGGTGGTGTCATGAGGAAGTACAGGGGAGTATACAGAGAAAGAGGCTGGCCAAGGAGAAGTGGGATTAAAGACATGAAGAAAGTAGACATGTGTATAGGAAGGTGGGGTGCATGGCAAAGAGACTGGTGGCAAAGGCTGAGGCTGGGGTATCTGAAGGGTTGTAAGTAAGGTTGAACACCAAGGATGGAGAATAGGACCTGTACCAATTGGCTTGACAGAGGCATGTAGCTAGGAAGGATGTGCAACAAATAAGGCTGAGAAAGAATAATGGTGGGAGTGAACTCACCAGCAAGGAGAGTGTGTTGAGCAGGTGGAAATAGTACTTTGATGGGCTATTGAATGAAGAGAATGAGTGAGTGAGAAGGTTGGATGATGTGGGTATGGTGATTCAGGGGGTCTACCTGATAACACCGAAAGCTTGAAATGCTGATGACAAGAAGACCAACACTGGAAGATCGACAATGAATATGACCGACAGTTGAGAATCCCGACATTGAGAACACCGACATGTCAAAAAAGCGCTAGTGGGTAAGTATGCGGTAGTGACGGACGTCAGGGTTAGGGTGCGGGTAAGGTAAGTGTGTGATAGTGACGGACCTTAGGGTTAGAGTTTGGGTTAAGGTTAGTGCATAGATAGTTGTGTATGTAAGGTTCAGTGTAGGTTTGTTAGGTTTTTGGTGTACGTGTGTTGTGTGTGTGTGCTTTTTGGACAAGGGATTTGTTTTGTTTGTTTTGTCGGGATTGTGGTTTGTCGGGTATGTGACATTTCGTGTTTCTAAACTTTCAGTTTTGTGGTGTCGGTGATTTTGTTGTCGGTGTTGTCAGATAGACTCGATTCAGGACATGCAACAGATTATCAAGGGGAAGTAAGGATAGCTATGATGAGGTTTAAGAATGGAAAGGGTATTGGTCCAGATGACATACCTGTGGAAGCATGTATGTGTTTAAGACAAATAGCAGTGGTCTTTTTAACTGGATTGCTTACTGGAATCGTGGAAAGTGAGTGGATGCATGAGGAGTGGATAAAATGTGTTTGGGTACTGATTATGAGAATCAGGGTGGTGTGCAGAGCTGTAGTAACTACAGAGGTATAACACTGATTAGTCATAGCATGAAGTAATGGTAAAGGGTGGTGGAAGCTAGGCTAAGAAGGGAGGTGAGGATTATTGATCAGCAGCATGATTTCATGCCAGAAAGGAGCAGTACAGATGCGATGCTTGCTCTGAGAGTGTTGATGGGGACATACAGAGAAGGTCGGACATAGCTGCATTGTGTCTTTCTGGATTTAGAGACAGCATATGACAGGATGCCTAGATAGGAGTTGTGGTACTGTATGAGGTGGTCAGGAGTGGCAGAGGAATCCATAAGAATGCTAAAGGCTAGTGTGACAGCAGTGAGTTCTGCATTGGGACTGACAGGTGTGTTTATGGTGGAGGTGGGAATACAACAGGGATCAGCTAGAAGCCCTTTCTTATTTGCAGTGGTGATCGATAGGTTGACAGACATGATCAGACAGGAGTCCCCTAGACTATGCTGTTGGCAGATGACATTGCGGTCTGTAGTGAGAGTAGGTAACAGGTTGAGGAGACCCTGGAGAGGTGGAGGTAGGGTCTAGAGAGGGGAGGAAGGATGGTCAGCAGGACTAAGATGGAATATATGTGTGTGAATGGAAGGGAGGATGGAAGAATGGTGAGGATGCAGGGAGTACAGTTTTAAAAGGTGGATAGGTATAAATACTTGTGAACAACAGTTCAGAGTAATGTTGAGTGTGTAGGAGAGGTGAAGATGAGAGTACGGGCAGGATGTGGGTGGTGGGGAAGTGTCAGGTGTGATTTGTGACAGACAAGTACTATTAAGAGTGATAGGGAAGGTCTACAAGAGAACAACTATATTATGTTATACGGGCTGGAGACATTAGCATTAAAAAAAAAGAGGCACATATCAGAGCTGGACGTACCAGAGTTAATGATGGTATGATTTGCACTGGGTGTGGCCTAGCAGTGTCACAGTCAGTATTGTGCAACACACACTCCAGTAGTGGTCATATGTGAGCTATCCTTTCCTGTGTTGACTCAGGGCCCTGAACTGTGTTTTGTGTCACTGCAGACAGACACAGTTTCTATGGCCATAGGTTCTGCTCAGCAATATATCAGTACAGCATGGGTTGCTGAGACATAATATTGTTTGAACTTCCTATTTTCCACATTTGCATGCCCCCTACTACATTCTGTTACATATTTCATTGTTTGACATAGCTGTGTTTTTTGTTTTCAGTTCAGTTGGTATACTGCATCAGTCTCAGTCTGTGTGTCTGTCTGTGTGTCTGTCTGTGTGTGTGTGTGTGTGTGTGTGTGTGTGTGTGTGTGTGTGTGTGTGTGTGTGTGTGTGTGTGTGTCTCTCTTGCTGAGACAGATGTAGGATATACATCTGTTTTGTATAGGCAGCAACTTGCCTTTAGCAGGTAATGCTCATGAGCAGCTGATGGCCTGTGCACTACTTGGAGTCCCCCACTTGCTAATTGCATGTGGAGCAACTGTGGTATCATTCCCATACCCAGTAGCATGGAAACACACTCCTATAACTGAGTAGGTCATGTGGGCATCGCCCCTTTTCCTTGCTTGGGAGGAGTACTTCATGGAGATGTGTGACGAACAGCATTGCAGAGTGTAGCTGGGAATACCTCTTACAACAAACACTGTGGAGACAGCCCAACAAACTGGAGGAGAATGTTCCAGACATATGGACAGAATGCAAGTATTGCTGTTATACAGTTGAAGTGATGCTAGTTTGACAGGGTTTGTGTGGATCTGGCTGCTCTGCATGAATTTAAGTCTGATAGTGTTATGTGGTTGACATAACTCTCAACTGTAGGGCTACCCGCAGACTGGTCCAGTTTGGACTCATATTTTGTGTGTTACTCACACATTTTTTGGCCTTGGAAATTCAGTAGCCTACTCTGACGATTGCAGTCAGTAAATGGCAACATCCATGTGTATTTCTGACCTCATATCCCTAAGAACAGATATGTTACAACAACCCTGTTACACCAGCAACTTTCTCAGTTTATGACAGCAATAGGTCAATAATGCCCCTGTGTTTGAGCCTCTTCCCCCAAATATGTCAGACTTTGTCCAGATGTCATGCTGTAAGAGGTGTATAGGTATATAGTGAGTTCATTCCTGATATCATCCCAGTGATGCATCAGACTGCCAGACATGTTACGTGTAGAAGGTCTTATATAAGAGGACAAAGCCTGGACATTCTGTGGGACTCTATACAGTTGAAAGTACTGTGTATTTCTGGCAATTGTTGACAGACTTTCAGGATTGTGTAGCAGTGTAATGCAAATGTGTAATTTGGCCTGTGTAGGGAGGGGGTAGATGTAAGTATTGAGGGTCCTTTTCTATCTGACTTTACATGCTGCTCCAGCTTCTGGTGCTCTATCAGCTGTATATGTTTATGGGGCAGACTGACACATGTCCCATACCACAGTCAGATGTCAGACTACTCTGTGAATTGGGCCAGTATTTATAGGGGTAGTGTGTGAGTGGCAAACATGCTGATGATTTTGTTCACACAGTCCATATACTCTACTGTTCCTGTGGCTTACCAGTATATCACTTTGAATGTGGTGAGATTGGTTCTGGGTATGCACTTTCATGCTGGTGTCTTGGTCAGTGCTATTACATCCCTGTAGTGCCAGATATATTTGCAATTACATGTATATTCCCCATAGCAAATTTGGGTTAGTGTTGTGTCAGTCTGATTTTAGTTTAGACAGTACTTCGTGACATGCCTAGCAGCTCAGTGTAGTTTCTATGCTGTGATATTATGTCCTGATATTTATCAGATGTACTGTTGCCTGGCCCCCATATGTGTTGTGTATGTCTGACACATCAGTGGGATGATGTGAAGATTTATGTCATTAACTTGTGGGGAGTAATTTGGTTTTGGACTTGGGCTATTCCAGTCAATATATGTTACAACAGACAGAAGGGTGTTACTGATCAACTGTCACTTTATCTACTCCAGTATTTGGGATATGTTCCCAGTTTCATTGCTTTACCCCTCCCCCTCTTTGTCAGGCTTGGTCCAAATTTGTTACACTAAGGAGTTCTGAGCATACATCTCGACTGTCCGGATTGTTTCAGACGGTCCAGATTTATTGCTCATATTTCTGTTTTGTTCCACAGAATCATTATTTTCATTTCTGTGGTAAATCACTGTGATGATATGAGGATTTCTGTCTGTAGATGATGACATACATTTCAGTTTCAGAACTCACATCCTTCTGAACATGTATGCTGACACAAACCCTGTTACTGTAGCAACATTCTACATTTATAACTGCAGTACGTACATTATGTCCCTGTTCTTGGACCATTGTTCCCCCCATTTTGGCAGCCTTTGTCCAGAATTATAGCTCTAACAGGTGTAGAGGTATGGTGTTGGGTATGACTCTACTACATGTTATGAGCATATATATATATATATATATATATATATATATATATATATATATATATATATATATATATATTCCTTTTTTGATATCTATACATATGTTTATATAACAATACATATGTATACATTCTATAAATACTTGTTTTATATGTAATGCTCCATATATCTGATGTATATACTTTTTAATATTTATCTAAAATCATACGCATCTTTATGTGTATATTTATATATACCAAGCATGACTGATTCCACAGTGTTTGTTCCCTATTATTATATACCTATACTGAATAATATGTTTAAAAAAACAACATTTACTCCTATGGCTGAGATGGTGTAGTGGTACTTTTTTGCTGACTATGGTGTACAGGGTCCTGGGTTCAAAACTTAGCAGGGATGATTATTTTGTTAGTGGGCAGAACAGTGGCTGATGGAGACAGGGTGATTAAGGCAGTTTTAAACCATTGTAAGTAGGTTTGTGTGTGTTTGCATGATGGTAAGTGCTGCCAACACACAGTTAAATGGGAAACTGCATAATCTGTGTAAGCATCGCTTAGCATCGCTCAAACTTGCTTACTGCCGCTTACTCCCACTTCCCCCATGCTAATTTCTTCAAAAGAAAAGAAAAGAAAAAATGGGTGACAGGAAAGTGTTGAAAAGGGGGCATGCAGAGGGGAAAACAATATAAAAAATAGCTAGGGATGTGCAGGATGGGTGTAGGGAAGGTCCATAGCTATCCATTTCTGATACAGCAACAGCTGTGCATTTGTACAGAATTGGGAGGTGAATTTGGACACTCAGACCTCTGAGAGAGGGGTGAGGACAACAGTAATGTGTTGTTAAGCCAAGTAGACCAGATTACATGTGTCCAGTGGACATGTGTGTGAAATGGACAGCTATGTATGGGGCAACATTTTTTGTAGGAACAGATTGCCCTATTTTTTTTTTTTTATAAGGTTAGAGTGGGATGTTGGGGAAGGATAATAGGTATATTTGGGGAGGTAGATTGGGTAGGAAGACAGACAAGACAGCAGACGGTGCAGTATATGACACATGTGGGGAGTAAACACCTTCGATGGGGAGGGTGGTTGGGAATTGGGCCCTCATGAGCTCCCAAATGGATGCAGTGGGAGTGAGGTCCCCACACATAGGCAGTCACCACTGCACCTTCACGGCCCCAAAGGTGGCTGTGCTGGGGGCTGAGCAGGAGGGGCATGCTGAACCTCAAGATGCACCACGTGGCCCTCAAGCTGGCGTAGCTGATTTCTGAACTCCTTTCGAAGCTCGCTATGCACTAATCCTTAGACCTGACTATGGGTGATGGTGTCCTGTCCACTCCAGCTCCCGGGGGGGGCCCATCCCCTGAGGTGGTTCCACCCGAAGGTGGTGCAGGACCAGTGGACGAGGAGGTCCCAGGTTGGGTCCCAGATGTGCTGGGGCCCAGTGCCATGGCCAGTTGAGGCAGGATATGCGGATCCGCTGGTATCAGCCTTCCCAGATGTGCTATGGTTTGAGGTTTTACAACATCTGTTGGCTAGTCATGAATAACACATTCCAGGATTAGTTATAACAGCATGCATGGGTGTTCCCATTAACCCAAAACAACAGATTTGAAACAGTTACATAGCAAACAGAACACATGCATATATGGAACCACAGTGGACATTATAACGGCATGCAGGTTACATTCATAGCAACAGGCCACCAATGATATTATTTGAACAGGGAGCATTAACAATCAAATGTTTAAATATTTGTAGAACAATAGGACACATGTCCCAACAATAGGTTTGGTGAAAAACATACTCATTGATCTATGTGTTTAGATTATTGGTGCAGATGGTAGGAGAGAGAGAGAGAGATGTCAATTCACAACTGCATAAGCTTCAATTGCTCACAACTTTAATGATCATTGCTCTAATCATTACTCTCTAGGTATTACCTCACTTTACATCGACCTATGGCCTTGGGTTGGGCAGTGGTATGTTTGTACACAGTGTATAATTACAGCCTTCTTGTGGTTAATTTATACATTTTCTTACCTGGCAGACCTGTGGAGGAAGTTTCTGTTAACACTACTTGACTGTTTCTTCCCATATTCACATTGTCAGGGTTACATATGTGCACTCATACAGTGTGTGTGTGTGTGTGTGTGTGTGTGTGTGTGTGTGTGTGTGTGTGTGTGTGTGTGTGTGTGTGTGTATGTGTGTGTGTGTGCTACTGCCATACTCTGCCTTGATTTCTATCAGTCACCCCTGGGTGTTGGCGGCAATGGCCACTAGCTGTGACAGTGTGACACTTGAGGGGCATTTCTTGGAGGAGACTGCTTGGTGTATGTACTTATTTTGCTGTCATTTGCAGCCTTGGGGTTGGACAGTGGGTGATGTACACAGTGCATAATTACAGCCTTCCTACAGCTCATTTATACCTTTTCCTACCTGGCAGACCTGTGGAGGAAATTACTGTTAACACTACCTGACTGTTTCTAACCATATTCACATAGTTAAAGTTACATATGTGCACTCATACTGTGTGTGTGTGTGTGTGTGTGTGTGTGTGTGTGTGTGTGTGTGTGTGTGTGTGTGTGTGTGCTACTGCCATTTATACCTTTTCTTACCTGGTGGACCTGTGGAAGAAATTTCTGTTAACAATACCTGGCTGTTTCTACACATATTCACATATTCTTGGGTGAGATTATGCATACAGCTTAATATCAGTCCAGGATTTGAACTGTGCCTGTTTGTGCAAAACAGTACAACAAGGTTGTGTTTCATCACAATGAGCTATTGGGAAACTGTTATTTCTTTTTTTACTGGTTTTTTTTTTTTGCGTAATACTCTCTTGTTTGGACAATCTGCTTTGTAATTCTGACATTCATGCATGGCAGATAGTTCTTATACTGTGTATTCATACCTTCAGATATTAGAGTATGGAAAACAATGGTTAACACAACATTACTATTCAGGGATCAGATCTTGGTGCATGGAACATTTCTTATAGTTAATCTGTTTTACAACTCCACAATCTTTGTCAGATGAGCCTCAATTAATTAATGCTGTCAGAGCCATAGTTTCTGTGCAGAACCTATACACATTCACATTCATATTACCACATAGCAAAGTAAACACAGTCTGGGGTTTTGAGTTTTATTGACAGGTGCTGACACTTTTATTGATATATATCCTGTATGTCAGTATTACTTTGCAAATGTCTCATTTATATTGTACAAACAATACAAATTTCTAACTAATGGCAGCCTTTCTATTTATTTGCCCTGACTACTGCAAGCTAGATTTGTACTCATCAGCCTCACGACACAGCCTTAGCAGCCTGCTGGTGTGGATGTCCACTTTCACAGCCTTTTCATCTGCAGCTGTACAGGAGATAGAGAAACATTTGTGCATACCTATCCATCTCATACTTAGGCTGGACTTTGTTACACAATAATTGATACTGATACTTATACACTGCTGGGACATTCTGTGCCTGAGTGTCTTGGGATCCACTGGTCCAGGAGGTCCCTCTTCCTATGCTTCAGGTCAGCATAATGGTGCCAGATCTACAGTAGCACTGGTGAGGTCATGTGCAATATGGTCCCAGGCCTCCACTTTTTGTATTGGGAGCCCTGGTACTTGTCCTGCAGCAGTTTCACTTCATGGTGTTTTACAAGGAGTCCATCCATGACCCTGGACTCCTGAATGCCCCAAATGCTGCGCCCAAAAGTGCACACCTTCACCAATGCCAGCCATACTGCCTGCAGTGATCAGCTACAACTGGTTATGGTTGTATTCCCACCTGTGGGGTTTACATAGGGCTAGATTCCCACCCTTTGCTGTGATTGGCCAATTTTGAATATGCTGAAGTAAGCTAAGCAACGGGCAAACCTGCTTTGCACAGATAAGCATTGCTTAAAGGGGTAAATGCTAAGTACTGCTTACCAATGTGCAAATCCACTTAGCTATGCTAATTATTGCTAAGCATACAAATTTAAGCAATGCTTACTCTGGCTAAGCATAGCTGAGCAGAATTTAGTGTTGTTCAGCTTTCATTTTATGGGCTATCAGGATTGTGGGGTTGATTTCATTTTAATGACATCTTATGATATGTATGTTTCCCTTCCATAACATCCCCCTATATGCTTTCTCTACATTATATTCTTTTGTGGTTATACTGCATGGGACACATGCTTATATGAGGGTTTCACATCTGTACTACACTCACAGCTCATATTTGGACTTGCTACACTGCCCTGGTTAACAAATATATACTATTCACTAGCTATTTATAAAAACAGATACTTTTAGTGTTGTTTTCACATACAAAAATGAATGGACTGCATTGGGGGTTGAACTATGAATGACAGCATGGTAAGCAAAAGCTTTAACCACTATGCTATTTCACTTTGACTAGTTTGGCTGTATATTTCTATTTAGTTCCTTAGCATGTTTAAGCTATGCTACACACAGCTGCAGGTATCCTGCTTCCCTAACACTCCCAGTGATGACCTACCTATTCGAGGATTCCTAGCATAAAGGCCTCCCCATACCTCCATCATAACTAAAACCAGACATATAATAGACAATCCCCAGGATTCATGAAGCTTGCTCCAGGTACAGGCATAGCATCGGCGTTCTAACACCAAATATGGCCGGCGAGTGATTCAGGTACGAGCTGTTTCCACATGCACTACCAGCGTACGCTACGCCCGCACAACTCCTGAGCCTTGTATGCTAATTACCCCATGTGCAGCAATGTAGCATGCAAATGAAGGTATGTAGTGATTCAGGAAGTGGTGCAGGCATAGTGTAATTAAGCAGAAATGTAAACCATAGAAAACTGTTTACATTTTTGCAAACATAAAACTGGAGCCATGACAGCCGACCAAACACATGTATTATAATGTTAATATATGCCAATGGCTAAATATATAGCGATTGGCATAAAAAAATGCACAAAATATAAAATTAACATTTAATATATATATATATATATATATATATATAGTCACACTATCACGACGTGGAAGCGCAGGGCAGTGGTGTGCAAAGGGGATCACAAGGAATATATAAAAATATAGAATAAAACCGCAATGAAACACATAACACGATTTCCCCATAATAGTCAATGGCAGGCATGCTACACCATACTCATGGCGCAAGGGTTGCTAAGGGGCAGTGACAGTGTTAGGCGCAGTAGTTAGGAATTAGTAGGCAATGCCATGCAAATGAGGGGAGTAATAGTGAATCGCAAATTTCTCTCTGGTGTAAGGATGCACATCACAGCATAGTGTTAAAACATCGAGGTGAGCCCTTGAGATAAAGATGAGATCAAGAGAGGGGTGTGTCGCCATTGCTGTAAGCACATTGGAGCATTGCTAAACCCGTCTGCCCCTAGCTAGGCAAAGCTGCAGGATAGGGGTGTGTCGAATTGCCCATAGCTATGCTTAGCTGAGAGTACACAAGGTAACCGAATATGCATCTGAACGGAGATGAAAATGTGCATAAACCCAGTAAATGGGTATGCGTGTCACGCACTGCAGCTGAAACAGGAAGGATATAGGAAAGAAATAAGGAAATGCTGCAGCAGTGAAATTGGAGTACAAATGACTAATTAACACCTAGGAGCCTACAGTGAGCCATTGACAACAGCTAACAAGGCTGCGAGCAGCTACCTGCAGAACAGGGAAGGGGAGGGGCTGTATTGCAAAGAAAACAGCAAAGTGTCAAAGCAGAACAAAGGCGATATGCAGTATATCAGCTACAAGGCAAATTTCATCATGACTGGGTCAGGAAAGTACAAAACAAGAAAGATGGCAGGTGGATGCATGCCTGATAATGGGAGGGGATCCAGGTCTAAAAATGAATTAAAGGGCAACAGAGTAATCAAGGCAGGCAAGTAGATCTCCACAGTAAAGGCCCCACACTTGCAGTACTAATTGCGAAACCCATAATAAAGACACACAGCAGCTGGAATAGTTCATACACACCCACTTACATCAGCAGCATCCATAGCACAATACTATAAAGTGTGAAAGCACCTCACACACATTTGTGTATTCCCATACACTCTGCACCAGTGGTGTATACAGATGGGGAACTTTTATTATGTACATGTTAGGGGCTGCCATAGCTTTGATTCACCAGCATGTGTTGGAGACTGAAGGTGGTGTGGAGGATGATGCACACAACCACCGTAGGCACCAGAGGAGGAGGAGAGTGTTCAGACCCAGGCTAACCTACCAGGGGCTACATGATCTGAAGATAGTAGAGTGTTACAGGGTGGACAGGGACAACCTACAGCAAGTTGTGAAGCTGTGCCGGCCATGCCTCAGAGACAGAATAAACAGAGGGAAACCCATCCCAGTGGATGTGAAGGTATGTGTAAGCCTGAGAATACTAGCTACATGTACCTTTCAAAGACCAACTGGGGATATCATGGGGCTCTCACAGGCATCAGCATCCAGGGTACTACACCAGTTACTGGATGCCTGAGCACATATACTTCCCCTGAACACAGGAGGAGTTGGCCAGCAATATGCGTCTCTTCCACCGTGTGTCAGAATACCCAGAGGTACTGGGTGCAATAGACTGCATGCACATACACATCAAGTCACCACCCAGTGAGCAGGGAAGGTGCTACATAAACCACAAGGGATTCCCCTCCATCAACTGCCAGGTCATGTGCAATGCCCAGGGCATTATCATGGATGTGTGTGCTGGCAGTCCTTGAAGCTATCACAACTCCCACATCTGGCAAGCCTCACAGCTATATCGGTTATTTGCCAGGGGGGACATCCCAAACGGCCACCTGGTGGGGGATGCTGGTTATGCACTGGAACCGTAGATGATGACTCCCATCAGAAATGCACACACACACACACACACACACACACATGCAGGAACACCATAATGAGGCACACGCACAAACCAGAATCATCATAGAGCATGTGTTTGGGATGCTGAAATCATGGTTCCGTTGCTTGGACATATCTGGTGGAGCCTTGCAGTACTCTCCAGGCATGTGTGCCCACATCTTCATAGTGTGTGCCATGCTACACAATATGGTCCTGTGGAAACAACTGCAGCAGGAACAGAATGGTGAAGGCCCTCACAGCCCACCACCATTGCCAAGGGTCCCACAGGCACAGAGGTACTCAGACCATGAACACCCTGAGCCAGCCCCAGTAGGCAGACAGAGGCATGCCCAGTATGCCCAGTATACCCATGCCTTGGCAAAGAGGGAATGTATAGCACACACACTGACAGTGTAGGCACCTTGGGACTGACACCTTTCTCCACCTGCACACACAGTAAAAATGGATGGCATACACACAAGACTACCTGTAAATTGTCATGTATAGGCAGTCTACTGTGTGCATCCAATATAGGCAGCTCTCAACTATTGCACACACATCAGCCATTGGCACAAGGTAAGTCAACACCAGAACAGTAAATTAAGCTATCAGCATATGCAGATACTGTATGTATAGATTCATAGATAGGTACTTGGCCAAGTGCCAGAGGCCATTCATAAGGCCAACCAAAATGTGTTAGCATTTGCCACCCCATTGAGTCATTAACCATCCCTCTGTAAAGCAGAGCCAATGGCGGGATCCCTGGGGTGCATCTACTGTTCCCCATCCACCCTTCAAGGTTTCTATTGCAGAGTGTTAGTGAGGAGCTCTGTATAATGTAGTTTGGGATATTATTCCAAAGTATGGGGAGTGTCTGTGACAGGAAGCTGTCCCTCCAGCATCTTCCGGTTATTGTTGTGGCAAGGTCAGCTCATTACAGTGTGTGGCTCACTGTGACATGGATTCCCATAGGTGGAGCATATCCATCAAGCCTGAGTTTGACATGGCTGTGTTGGTCAGTGGAGATCATCTCTGGGTAAATGAGATGCCACTGAGTAAAGCAGGAGTTTATTCAGTCTGGCTGCATAGGCCATATGTTGGAGGCCAGTATTCCCCTTGGTGAGGTACATTCGTGGAACCCCCAGCTGTTGGACGTGTCCTCTGAGGTACATCCCACATGGATTATTATACCCTATGATGGGACTGATGAGTGATGAGTAAAGGGGCACTATAGCCCCAGTATGTCTAGATGGGAATCCTTTAGTAGTCAGATGGCCTACATAGAAGGATGTCCTAACTACTGTGGAGATATGATTGTCATAGGGGAGATCACTATCTACCTTAGTCCCCAGATACCCCATTACCTCGTCTGTATTAAAGTGGCTGCCACTCATATGTTAATATGTGGGTGCGAATTCCACAATAGAATGACCATGTAGTTAGTGGCACTTGGCTGAAGGCTGTGTCATTGGCACCCGTGACATTCTCTGTGAGGCCCCCTGAGGGATGTCCGTGTCAGCTGGACTATCAATCATGGCCCCCAGTTTGCAGTCATTGCCAAACATGGTCTGCCATAGTCCACCTGTGTTTGCCTGTACATCTGAGACGTATTTGCCAAACAGTAGGGCTCCCAGGACTGAGTCCTATGGGACACCGGTCATGACTGTTCAAGAGTTGGACCTGGAGACCGCTAGTTGTACCATGTGGGTTCTGTGTGTAAGCCCGTTGGCAACCCAACCTGTGATGTATGGGTGAATGTACATGCTGCTGTGCTTATCAATAATACCTGAGTGGGGCATGGTCTCAAAAGCCTTGGTGAGGTCCAGGTAGTATATGTGAACCACCTCCCCTGTCATCTAATGCCTTGGTGACTGTATGTAAGTCATCAAACAGGTTCAGTAGGCATGAATTGCACTCAACCAAGCTGACCTGGGTTGGGTCACATGTTCGAAGGTTACCAATGTCATTGTTAATGAGTGCCATGAGGATGTGAACCATACCACTGCAGACCAGGCTTCTCATGCTTATGGGGTGGAATAACCGTTGCCATGTGCCATTGTATGGGCATGTAGCCTGTGGAGAGGCTGAGGTAGGAATGCTTAATTAGGTGGGGGCAGGTTGTCTTGTACAGTTTGCAAGATGCAGTCTGTGTCAACATCTGCCTCCACTGATGCTGTGTTCTGCTGTTAGAGAGGGCCATTTCCACCTGTGTGTCTCTGATGGTTGGGATACTGTACCTTTCAGGTAGTGTTGTGGGCTCTTTAGGGGGTGAAGTATGCACTGAATGTATCTGCAAGGATGTTGGCGATATCAGTAGGGTCAGCATATTTTGCACTATATTGCACTGGCACAGTGCAAATCTGTGTGTCACCACGTAGAAACTTGACATAGCCAAAGAAGGCTTTGTGGATATCTTCTGAATCCTTGCGTATTCTGCTGATGTTAGCCTTGGATGATGTCATGAGGGACCTACGTATCATACTAATAGTGGTCACGGATGTCTGCCCTTTGTGGGATTTGCTGTGTGTCTGGAACACTGCCCTATGTCTGTAGTATAGCCTGTTTATTGCAGAGGTCTACCAGAATGGTATCCTTGTCTAGGAGGAGTGAGTCTTGGTTTACCAACGATGGCACGATCCATACATCCGTGTAGGTGCTTATAGACTGCATTTGTAAATCTGTCTGTATCTTGAGCAGTATTTCCCCTTAGCGTGAGGGCTGTGAAACCCCCCACCCCTGTCACTAGTAGTGTAAAGTTAGCTGTAGGAAAGGTATACACTGCGGTATCCGTGGGTGGGGAAGATGCTAGGGTGTGGAAACAGTGACTAGTTCATGGTTAGATCTAACCAGTGACGGTTTAACCTCCACTGTGGTGCACCTGTTGCCCATGTTGCTGATGACCATATCTAGTAGTTTCCACCCCACGTTAGGGAGGTTACCACCTGGTACCTATGAGGTGATACATTCCAGGAAGCACTGGTCCTGGAAGTGAGTGCTGGAGTATATTTCCCAGTTAATGGTATGTTAGTTTACATTGACCAATGCCAGGATGTGTGTTAGGACTGTCGTGTTCTCCACTGTCTCCAGGTAGGTAGAGTGGAGGTCTTGGGTCATGGAGGGTGATTCGTAGCAGGCCACATTCCACATTGCTTTTGTGGCTCATGTTAGCTGCACATGGATGATCACAGATGTATCATGCTGCCCCATTAACCTGGATGTGTAGGTATCCCTGATGAATATGGATACAGCCTCTCCATGTCCGTCAGTCCATATTCTGTGGCTGAAATGTGTGGTATGGGTTGTAGTCTGGTAGTGCTGGTGTGCTCTCAGGAGCCTTAAGACATATTGCAGTTAATGCACAGATTTTGATGTTGTCCATCCTGAGGAGTGCTGTGAGTGCATGCATATTGTGATCACAACCCCTGATGTTGCGTAGCATAAACCTCATTAAATCTGCTATTGTACTGTTTATGGAGCTGGTATTCACCTTTGGGAATCTCCTAAATAAGGCACCCGGGAGTGCCAATAGCGTAAAGCTGACACATAGGCCTGTATGATATCATTGCATGCAGGTTCCCCATCTGTGCTTGTTTTTCATCTCCCCTGTAGGTAACCTAGTGGTAAGCAATATAAAGCCTTAAACTTATACAAGTCTTCTAGCTTCCAAGATAGGCATTTGGATTGATTAAGTATCAGTGTTCTGTATGTTCTTGCTGTACTCAACTGTTTCCTGACTACATGGTGAGTTCACACTGTATATTGTGATCTGAAGGTCTGTTTATTCACATATTAAGGCTGTGATGGCCTGCACATTAGAGGTTCACAGATAGCCTACTATCTATCTGCCCAAGGGCAATTAGAAGCATAGCAACAGTGTGTTGGCATTCCCTGCACCATTGATGAAGTAACTGAGCCTCTGTCAAGCATAGCCAATTAAGCAATTCCAGGCAGAGTTGCTGGAAGCTGTTGAAGACTGGGGTTGTGGAGGGTGATAGGGGCACTTAGTGATCTAAAGAGGGCATGTTAATGTGGCAATTCAACACCATTCAATTCCCCCAACATGTCTTGCAGCTATCAAACTGGACAGGCTCCCCCACCCCCTGGCTGTATGGTTCTGGGACACATGAACCCAACCTGTGATGTATTCACCCATACATCACAGGTTGGGTTACCAACTGGCTTACACACAGAACCCACATGGTACGACTAGCGGTTTCCAGGTCCAACTCTTGAACAGTCACGACTGGTGTCCCCCAGGACTCAGTCCTGGAAGCCCTACTGTTTGGCAAATAGTTTGTTACCCATTCACACAGCAAGGTTTCCCTTGAAGTGTGTCAGTGAGGTGCTATGCCTAATGTAGTTAGGAATGTAATGCATTGTCTCACAGTAAATTTGTTATATGTTGTTATGTCAAGAGTGCGTGAAGCTCAGTGAGTTTGGGGGCTCCCACCCTTTGCTTAGCCTAGCTTACACATAGAAATCATCTAAATAGGAAATAGGCAGAAGCAACATTAATGTCAACAGTGTAATGGTTACAGCATCTGCATAGTATCTGTGCATTTGAGGTTGCAATCCCAATAAAGGCAGG
>NC_056733.1:1285647139-1285667139 GCF_019279795.1 Protopterus annectens | reverse complement strand
TCTGTCACTGATTTTGCACCTTTATTCTCCCATTATTTTGGCTTTGTCCAGATTTATTTTGCTAAGAGGTTGAGCGTTATGTGAGAAAATTATGGAACTCAAATTCAACTTCCACGAGAGAAAACTCATCCTATAATCATTTCAAAATATCCTTAAAAGTGTAAAAGAAACTCTCTATACATCTAATCCCTAGAATAATTTTAAATTATTCACAAAAGTGTACCTAACAAATGACTGGGACAAGTTAGCATCTAATTTCTGATATATATATATATATATATATATATATATATATATATATATATATATATATATATATATATATAACTATACTCTAGCCACTATACAGTTCATCTGTACTGTCCTTAAAGGCTAGTCTGCCTTATTCATAGTCATCACTACAACCCTTTCCCTAACCCATAAGTCTGCTAACTACATAAACACATAAATCTTTATTTAACAAATTCTGCATGAACTACATGCTTTAACTATAACCAGTTATGCTTCAGTTACCTTAAATTATATACTTAATATAATAGGAGTAGCATTAATCTATAACAGCCTGCTTAACCTCAGTCCTTACCAAAACCCCATTCCTCAATTTTGCAATGCTGAAATAGTCATAGGGATACTCAAATTGAATAACTACAAAAGTATTTGCATTATGAGCATCTACATTCCCCCTGGAAATAATATCCCTACTCTTGAAAACATTCTACTATGGTCCTCAACTAATATTAAACTAGAGACATACATATTAGGAGATGTGAATATAGATTGGAACAAAATTAATAACAATAATCCCTCTTTATCTATTAATCTACTCAACTTCACTCAACTAATAGATGGCATTACCAGACCTAATAAAATCAACCCCCCAGGGTCCACCCTGGACTGGATCTTAGCCTCCCACCCAAATAAGATATCTCACTCTGCTATCCTACCAGACACCTTGAGTGACCATCTCCCAGCTTCCATTCTCTGAGCTACCCACTCCTCCCCTCATCAACACCAATTTACCTATACTCGTAATCTCAAAAACTTCATACCTTCTATATTCTCAGAAACACTTAAACAAACCAACTGGGACAATCTTAAATCTCTTCCCCTAGATGAAGCCGTACATTCCTTTAATACTACCTTCCTAGACATTCTAAATGCCCAAGCACCTCCTAGAACCAAACGTATAAAACCTTACTCTGCCCCATGGCTAACTAAAGATACTAAATCTCTTATGCAACAAAGAGACAAGACTTGGAAATTTTACAATCAGAATAAACTCCCTGACACCCTCCTCAAATACAAGCAACTCCGTAACCTAACCAAGAAGCTTATTACAAAAGACAAAAAATCCTACTACATTAAACTACACTCTACCCATTCAAAAAACCCTAAACAATTCTGGAACTCCATAAACTCTCTCCTGCACCCAGGTACAAAAAACAATCCCTGTCCAGATAATAATTTAACAGACATAGAAACTGCCACCCAATTCAACTCCTTCTTTATCAACTCCATAGCTGAACTCACTAAGACCTTCCCCAATAATATCTCCTCCCCTCTACTCAACCCTACATTCCCTTCCCCCAATCAATCTCCCTCTCCCGCCCCTCCCCCTATTTTCCATCTAAAACGCATCTCTATCTGTCACATCAAAAAGCTTCTCACTAAACTCAAGCCTTGCTCCAATGCCCCTGACAATATCCCCTCACACTTTCTAAAGCTTGCACTAAACTCAAGCCTTGCTCCAATGCCCCTGACAATATCCCCTCACTCTTTCTAAAGCTTGCTGCAGATGCCATTGCCATCCCCTTTAGCATTCTCATCAACCAATCCATTCATGAATCTTACGTCCCCAAATTGTGGCGTGCAGCCTACATCCTACCTCTTCACAAAGGAGGCAAAAACAATAATATCTCTAATTTCCGTCCAATAGCCATTCTCTCCCCAATATCAAAAATTATAGAAAAATGCATCCACCACCAACTTATGCCCTTCCTCATCAGTAAACACCTCCTTACCTCTACTCAACATGGCTTCCACCCCAGCCATAGTACAATAACCGCTCTCCTCTTATTTTTAGACATAGTAAATCATGCTCTGGACTCAGGAGAAATTGTATCCACTGTCCTTCTAGATCTTTCCAAGGCTTTCAACACTGTCTCTCACTCCCACCTTCTAACTCATCTGTCTAACCTCAATCTCAACCAGCATCCACTTACATGGTTTAAAAGTTATCTTTCTGACAGATCCCAGGCTGTGAAATGGAAAACTAGTATCTCAACCTTCCTTCCTACCCCAACCGGGGTTCCCCAGGGTTCAATACTGGGTCCAATGCTTTTCAATATATTCATTAATGATTTCCATGTAGCCATTCCCAACACTAAAATAGTACAGTATGCAGACAACTCTACTTTAATCTGCTCTGCTCCTAATCTTCCTGCTCTCCAAGCAATTACCCAACCTGCCTTTACAGCCACTGAGAACTGGATGTAACCACCTCTCCCTTAATGCTAATAAATCCAAAATCCTACTTTTCTCTCCCTCTAAAAACATGCACCTTAACAAACTATATTTCAATATTACCAGTAATATCAACTCCCTAATTGAAGTTGTCCCCTTCGCTAAACTACTCGGTGTTACTATCGACGAACACCAAAAATTCAATATTCATGTCCAATTAAATATAAAAAAAACCCATCAAAAACTTGGGTTACTATACAGAAACTCTCAATTCCTTTCTCCCTCTACCAGGCAAACCCTTGCCACTACCTGCTTACTACCATCACTTTTATATGGTGCCCCTCTTCTAACCAACCTTGCATCCTCCATCTCCTCAAAACTAGAAATCTGCTACAACAAAATCTCCAAATTCACTACTAAATCTAAACACTACTCCCACCATTGCTCTTCCTTACACATGCTAAAATGGCTAGCGCTTCCCAACTACCTCAATTACCTCCAACTTACTACAGCCCACAAAATAATCTTTAAACCTACTGCATGCCCTGCTCTAACATACATTCTTCGTTTGTATACTCCCAACAGACCCCTAAGATCTGCACAACAAAATCAACTTGCTATTCACAAACCAAAACATCCTGCTGGCCAGTGTTTGCTATCCTATTCCCTAGCAAAAAATGAAAATCTCTTCCCCCCTCACTAAGAATCACCAATAACCTTGAACTCTTTAAACCCCAGCTCCATTCTCATCTCTCCCAAAATTGGAAATGTAATTGCTCTCTGCCCCCCTAATCCTATTAAACTCATTTTCGACCTGTTCTTCATTAAATACTTCTTCACCTTGCTATATTGCCAAACAGCTTCCCCTTGATACTTCTTACATAACTTGTACACCTTTAATGTATATAGTGTAAACCCTACACATACCCTTCTTTCTGTACTTCTCTCCCCCTATATACTTATTCCATCTAAACCTATAATCCTAAAACCCCCTAATCCTATAAAACTCTTTTTCGACCTGTTCTTCGTTAAATACTTCTTCACCTTGCTATATTGCCAAACAGCTTCCCCTTGATACTTCTTACATAACTTATGCACCTTTAATGTATATAGTGTAAATTCTACACATACCCTTCTTTCTGTACTTCTCTCCCCCATATACTTCTTCCATCTAAACCTATATAACACTGTCTAACTAATGTCTCTAACATTCTACAAATTGTGTCTAACACACTTCTACTATCTTTACCCTCCATCCCCTTGTATTACCCCTATTGCTTTTCTTCTCACATTTGTTCTTCTTTCTAATATACTTTTGCCTCTTGTTTCACTACTCAGCTGCCTCTCTCTCCTTGCTCCACTCTCGGTATTTATTCCTACTACTCTTCTTACTTCACGCTACCCATCTTTGTTACCAAGCATGTTCTGTATAAACTATCCTCAAGTCTCCTATATTCCACTTATTACACAAATTCTTTTTGCTACATTTCACTTTATTCATCTTACAACTTTGTTTAAAACATTATATAATGCCAGGATTATTCATAACTGCATTTTAATGTACTTTTTATCATATTTTATTGTATTTTATTTTTTGTATCTTTGTATTTTGGAGCTTTTCTCCCCGGCCCTCCACTGAAAACGGACTATTTGAGCCCAGTGGACCTCCCCAGTTATCAAACTGGAAATAAATAAATAAAATAATACTTGCTCATACTTAGGGCCTCAAACAGTTTGCAACATTTAATTGTAGCTGTGGATGCCTTGGCTTGCTTTCATCTCTGTATGCACACGTGTAACTAAGTAACTACTAGGCATATCCACTTTTCAGACTGCTATATAGTTTATGCATATGTTATTCTAGTAAATATTTAAGACTTCATGCAAATATCCGTTGTCATACAACATATATGTTATGCAACTTTTTTCGATGGGTGTCTTCTGAAAAGGGTTTTGCCCATTTAGACTTTCCTGGTAAACAAATGCAAGTAAAGAACAAGCAAACAAACAGACAAATAAATAAATAGTGTAAGACTTAACATGAGATTAATCTGTGGGAAAGGGATGGATAGAAGTTTAAAACAAATGTTGTGAATCAGGCAGAATTACTGATTAAGTTCACCTCATCATTTCTGCAAGAGTGATAATGCAGAGTACCATCATACGGAAACAGAAAATATATGTTTGTGTCGAGACAAATGAAGAGATACAAGATTGCCTAGGGACAAAGAAGAAAAAATACACGATATTTTGTTGAGAAATATATTTCTGTGTGTAGACTATGACAGTTCAAAATGATTAGACTGTGGTGGGTGCTCTCTGAATCACTAGCAGATCTGTACAATCTCTCTTTTGTAACTGAAGAAATGATGCTAATAGCCAGAGACAAATGATGGTGACTGTCTTGTAGAAAGGTGAACCCTGAAGAATCCTGATCATTTAGGCAAGCTAATTTATTCTCTACAGGAAGATATGCTGTGTCTGTTCATTTTAGTTAATATTTTATGGTAGTATAGTGACATCTGGCATCGCTATATATGAAACCAAAGGTGCTAGACTAATTTAACTAATAACTTGTGTCTACACCTATCATTTTTGGCGTTAGTCTTGTAGGATAGTCAGAAACCATATGCTTAATTGTTTACTTGCTATACATAAGCTGTATAATAACATTGTGGAACTATTTCTTTTGTCAGCTTAATAGTACCCTGCTACAGAGTGACTGTGTGCTAGCTCCTTTATATGGCTAGTATTACTGTTATATGCAGCATATTTGTATTCTGGCTTGATAACTGACTAATCTTGCAACTGTATATGTGGAAATTGTACTATCTAAACTGTGATGTCAGTAGTTTTTGTAACAGTATAACAAACATACTGAATGTGCGAACAGCACTACACTTGCATAAGCTGCTATTGCACAGACACTAAAATGTATGCTTGCATGTGCTCAAAGATAGTTAACATATTTTGTCTTATTTTTTCTCATAAGAGCTCTTGTACTTGCCAAACATTCATTATTTCTCCTTATTCTTTTTTTATTTTAGTAATTTCTCCCTGTCAAACAGAAGAACAATCACAAAAGCAAAAGGCAGATATACCTTAATACATTCTGCACTGAATTTTTTTCTCATCTATCCTGCTGTGTGAAAGATTTGTGACTGGGCACTGCTAACTGCAGCTTTTCAGGGAGCATCTTTGATCCTGTATTCTCTTCAAAATAATTGTATGTTACTTTCTGTCTAATCTATATCTGGTCCACATAGACTTATGAGTAGTTTTTATATTTGGAGCACTCTGCTAGAAACTCTCTATAATTTCTTTCTCTCTTCCCCTGCCTTTTGAGTTCTTAATTCTTAAGTTCAATCTTTATTATGTGAAGCTAACTCATTTTTGACTGACTTTACCTTCTCCAACCAATAATAACCAATCCCCTTTTTCTCTCTGCTTCTTTTTCCCTCCCTCTCAATCCTATCTCATTGTTGAACATTTAATAGTGTCCCAAAAGATTATTAGAGTGTTCCATATTACTTTCTTTTGTTAAAGGTAAAAAGCATTAGATATTGTTTATGGTATTAAGGAACTCATACATACCTATCATGCCATTGCTGGAGATACTTTTTTTTCTCTAGCATTTTCCTGCATTTCTGAAGGTGGGTGTATCCCTCTCAGTTTGCCCTCCGCTTCAGTCTGGACTCACTGCCTCCCCTACCCTACTCTACCCCCATTCCCATAAACACCTTCTTTTACCACATTTATACTTCCTCTAACTCCTCCTCACACTTCCACAACCTATAACATCACACAAAGCATACAAATCTCTTCCCATCTACACTCCCTCATACACTAAAACTCAATTTGACTTTAACCCTTATCCTTCCATTTCTACACGCTACACATCACATTACATACACATCTGTCTCCTTCACACCCTCATTACCTTATTGATATTATTAACCCAAGCTAGCTCCCCACATCCCTCCTTATACTTTTCATCTCCTTCATCCTCAACCCTAGCTTCTCCATCACTAGCTACAATGCATAGTATTATCTTATCTCTCCTTATTCTCATGTAGCTACATATACTTATCCAAACTACATATATCACCCACCAACACCAAATGTAAGCTATCTTAATATGCCTTTCCCAAAATCTTACCTCTCATTCAGTGTAATATATCTCCTATTCACCTTACCACAATTCGGTGATATTCAGACTAAACCTGGACCTAATAACCCACCTACTGACATCCAGACTACTAACAATCATAATATTCACCTGATAACAATAAATACATATTGTATATGTAATAATGCCACAGTGTTTCATGACTGGCTATCAATATATACCCCAGACATTGTAGGAGTAACAGAGACCTGGTTAAAAACACTGAAATTCACCCACCGGGCTACAATATGCTTCACTCTGATAGACCACACAAAAAAGGTGAGGGTGTAGCATTAACTTACAGAGACTCCTTTGGCAACATGGAATTCTTAATACCATCTCTTCATATTAATAACAAACAACTATATATAGTTGCACTATACATTATCACAGGCCATAATATTCCCACTCTTGAAGACTTCTTATCCTAGTTAAACAAAAATATATCACAAGAAACCAGTGTACTAGGAGACACTAACATAAACTGGCAAAACCTTACCTCAAACTCACCAGCTAACAGCATAAATTTGTATAGCGTTACTCAACTTTTTATTACTCCCACACATGGCATATCCAGTCAATCAGAGTAAATATTAGCTTGGATATTAGTATCCCACCCTCAAAACTTCTGTAATTTAGGCATTCTAGCAAACACCTTAAGTGACCACCTTCCAGCGTACACCCATAGAACCCACTCCCAAACTCCCAAAACTCACACTTACAAAGCAACCAGGAACCTCACCGACTTTGACTTTCACCAACATCCTAAAAGAGCATAATTGGACCCTATAAAAACACTACCTTTAGATGATGCTGTACATTATTTCAGCACAGTCTTCCTAGACAATCTTAATTGCCTTGCACCTATGAGTACCAAATGTAGAAAACTTAATCATGCTCCCTGGCTAACAAAATGAACTAAACAAACTATTCTTGCAAGAGACCGTGCCTGGGAAGAATGACAGAAAAATAAAACTCTGTAAACTGAGCAAAATTTCAAGCAACTCTATAATAAGGTCAAAATCTATCAAATCAAAAATTAAACAATAAGAAAAACTTATTTTCCATACAATTAACAAACCAACAAAACAATCCAAAACAGTTTTATAAATCTGTTCCTTTTTGCTAAATCCGGGAACCTTACATAACCCAACACCCTACCCAGACAAAAACCCACAAGAAAGAGCCAATATATTTAATACCCACTTTATTACTTCCATTCAGAAACTAGTGAACAACTCCAATACTGACAGTAACCTAGAGTCCCAAAACTCAAACAGCTCAATCTAAGAAAACAACATCCCTCTCTCATCTCTTACAACAAACTCTTCTAATGCTAACATCCACACTCCTCATTTCACTATTCAGCTGGTACCCACATCCCTAGTACTTAGACTGTTATCCAAACTAAAACCTTGCTCCCTATCTGCTCAGAAACATCCACCCAAATATCTACAACTTGCTAACAAAAGCAATTGCATACCCAGTCAGTATTCTTATAAATGTCCCTATTATATGGAAAAAAATCTATCATAACCCTATTACATAAAGGTAGAAATTCCAATGAACTTTCTAACTATTGCCCTATCTCTATACTCTCTCCTCTATTAAAAATACTGGAAAAATGCATACATGCTCAGTTTCTTAAACACCTCACTGACAATGACCTCCTTGTCCCAACCCAGCATGGTTTCCATCCAGCTCACAGTAATTTTACAGCTCTTTACACAGTAAACAAAGCCCTTAACACAGGCCTAGCTACATCAGTAATCTTGTTAGATCTAAGACTTTTGACAGAGTCTCATCCTTTACTTTTCAAACAATTAGGAAAGTTGGGCTGCTCCTCTAATGCTTTAACATAGTTTTCCTCCTAATTAACAAATAGCGAACAATCAGTCAAATGGCTCAATGAAAAATCAGAATACCAAGCTAATAATATAGGCATCCCACAAGGATCCATTCTCTGGCCCCCTACTTTTTAATACCTTTATAAATGACCATCATAAAGAATCATAACAAAGTAAACTCATTCAATACACTGATGATTCTACCATCATCGCCTCCTCCAATAACTTCTCTGACTTCCTGAAATATACACAAAACTCTTTTTCATCCATTGAATCCAGGTTAATTGATTTTCAACTTCTGTTGAACCTAAAAATCAATCCAAACTCATACTTTTCTCTACAAAACCACCACACATAGACTTTAAATTTTTTTCACACAACAAGACAGAAATTGAACTAGTAAACTCATCAAAACTATTAGGTATAACTATTGACAGCAGGCTCATGTTTGAACAACATATTCTCAACACAATAAATAAAACTCATTTTAAACTAGGTACATTTTACCATCATAAACTTTATCTTGACAAAAACATCAAAGTAAAACTGGCCAACACTCTACTCATTCCCTGTCTTCTCTAAGGAAGTCCTATTTTCACCAGTCTCCATTCAACCCTTTATAATAAGCTTCAAGCATGTTACTTTAAACTAGCTAAATTTGCCTCTGGCTTGTCCATCCTCACATATCATTGCCAAGCTATTTCTCAGCTCAACTGGCTTGAATTTCCCCACTTCCTACATTACACTCAACTTACTCTTGCTCACAACTTACTATTTAAACCAAATAACTGCCCTGCACTCCATTATATTCTTCAACCATATACTCCTACCCACATGCTTAGACCCACTAAGTATCTCTTAAATGTATCCAAACCTAACAAAGGAGCTAGTGAGTGTCTGTAGTCCCACAGCATTGTCAAGTTATGGAATGCCATTCCCTCACATATCACACAACTTGACTCACTAAATGTCTTTAAATATGCTCTACAAACATTATCTAAATGACCCCACCTGCTATTGCAAAACATTTCAAGCCAACATTACCCTTTCTACCCCTCTTTATATTACATTGCTACTACTACTTCAAATACAATCCTTATCAGATAGCTAAGAAATGTGTATTTTACTTTTGCTTCTTGCTGATTGCACTTCTACCTCTTTTGCTTTATGTTTCTAATATCTAAAATGCCTGTAATGTGATTATATTTTATCAGTTTTATTTCTATAATGAGTGACATTTTATTATATTGAAAATGTCTGTATTTTTGTTATTATCATATGTCATAACTTTTTTCATTGTAATTTATGTTTTTTGCTATTCAAAAGTGTTTGTGGAGCTTTTTTCCCTGGGCCTCCACTAAAAATGGGTTCCTGACCCAGTGGACTTTCCTGATCAACAAATGTCAATAAATAAATAAATAAATAAATAAATAAATAATTGAATTTATAGTGGAATGGCATGCCAGAGTGATTAAAAAAGATGAATGCACACCTTTTATTTGTGCAGAAAACTCACATTAGTATGAAAAAACATTGAAAACTCCTAGAGTTTTGGGTTTGGAGCTTGTTTGGAAGCTTCTATAAAAATATGTGTAAAAGAGGTTTTCCCTTTAAGTTAGTAATAACCCCACTAGCATTTTACTAGGTCAGTCTGTCCTTATTTTGGTTGCTGACTCCTTTACCTGGTCTTTGTCCAGATACTGTCATTATTTTACTTTAAACAGATGCTGAACCCTCGTTCTTTTCTTTTTCAAAAAGATTTTTATTTTGTTTTCATTATAAACATATACAAATGTACATATAACAAATACAATAAAACAATAACAAGGCTATTTACAATATTTACACTCATCCATGATAAACAATCATTTTATCCATGAGAAGTTATCAGTATTTGTTCAAAAGGTTTTCCAATTTGTTATGAGTTCTGTAACAAATGGTCTGCAGTTCTTTTTTACAAACAACTTTTGCTAAATGAATAAAATCTTTTTTACTTCTCCAGTTCAAAGTAAAAACTTTTCTGGTAATTGCAAGAATTGACCAGGGTAACTGAATCTGAGATTTACGTATTACATTAGGTATAGGAACATTGAATAGGATTAGTGAGTTAGAAATATAACAATTATCAGACCATAAAGCATTTAGAAATTATCTGAAGTCTTTCCAGTATTGAACAACATTTCTACATTCAATGAACATGCAAACCCATTTGGCCTCTAGTAATTCATCACATTTCTAACATTTACTCTCACCATTTTTGAGTATAAGATTTATTTTATGTGGAGTATAGAACCTCCTGTTCATAAATTTCCATGTATACAATCTCCAATATAATGAAGAAGAGGTGCCATACATAGAATTCAATAACAATGTTTTGGATTCATCAGATATTTGTTCTCCATTAATCTTTACATAGTAATTCCAAAAAATCTGAGTTAAACTTTAGAGTGTCTTCTCATAGTATCTCATAGATAGGTGAGATAATTAATTTTTGATTATCTGTCTTTTTAAGACACGTAATAAAAAGCTGAATCAAACTAGGTATAGATTCAGTCTCTAGGTTGATTGATACTCTCATTTTGTTTTTTATAAGCTATCATAATGAGTGTATAAACAACCAACTGTCTTGACTATTATCAAAACTACATAAAAGGGAGTTTAGTATTTTAATACTCTTATTTTCAATAAACGGATGCCAGAATATCAAGTTATTTTCCTTTAATTTTTGCATTGCATTGATGTTGAAAAAAATCTAGGCAATCAGGGGAGTATGCTATAGGGAATATAAGAAATAGAAATTGTTTAATGTTGTAATTACAATCAATTATATTTTTAAAGTTATTAAATATTTGATTAATGCAATAAGAATAATGATCAAACTTCTTATTAAATAAACAAAATTCATGTAAAAGCCAATTAACGCTACTTATTCCATATTGTTCTTTATACTGATGTTCTATAGTTCTGACATCAGTTATATAAATCTCATGTATTGTTTTCCAGCCAGATATATAGGTAGGTGTGAGCCAATGTAATATTACATTAATTATAACTGATTTGGAATAAAGATCTAAGCTAGGGAAAGCTATCCTATTACTGTTCCAAGCTATAATGTGCCATTTATATGCAATCCTAGGTTTTAAGGGGAACCATAAAAATTTAAGTAGCATGGAATCTAATTTTTTTAATACGTTTTTGGGAGGGGGTAGTATCAATGACTGTATATGAAACAAAATTTTAGGTAAAATTATCATTTTAATTAAAGAGAGCCTATCCTCCATTGCGAAGAACATTTTATTCCATCTTTTGATTAGTTCACTAATGGTGGTTATTAAATTATTGTAGTTTAGTTTAACATACTCTTTCCATGTACTCTTTATACTGACACCCAAATATTCTAATACATCATTCTCTCAAGTAAACAGGCTATTCACTTTTAGGTTTTTGTTGATCTTTTTGTTAATTAGTAATGTTTTGAATTTATTATGATTAAATTTAAGCCCTGAAATTCTTTCAAACTTGCTTAAGGTATTTATAACATCATGCAAAGAACCATCAATACCACCCAACGTTAACAACATATCATCAGCAAATAATTGTATCTTAGGACAATAGTCCTTATTAATTTGAAAGTCTTTTATATTTTGTTTATTTCTGATATATGTAGCAAAAGGTTCCATTGAAAGAGTAAACAATAATGGTGACAAAGGACAACCTTGTCTAGTTCCCTTGAGGATTTCTAGGGTTGAGGGTAGACATGATCTGATTTTCACATAAGCTTGTGCCCTACTGTAAAGTTTCATTAATAAGTTGGCAAAATCTGGGGAGAATTCAAAAACAATCAGAATTCTTTGTAGATAAGACCAACTAATAGAATCAAAAGCCTTTTCTATGTCTAGGCTGATAATAGTTTTTTTTTTTTGTATTTGCATACTATGTCTATTAATGATAGTAATTTAATAATGTTATCTTGCACTTTTCTATGAAGAATGAACCCTGCCTGATCATTATGTATTAGATTAGGTAATATTTTCTTTATCCTATTAGCTAATATTGTCATGAAAATTTTATAATCAGTGTTTAGTAATGAAATTGGCCTATAGGATTCACAAGATTTGGGGTCCTTACTTTGTTTTAATATGGTGGAGATAATTAAGTATTTCCATGATGGGGGTGTTACACATTTTTGCTTAACCATTTTGCTTAACCATAGTAAAGGCACTCATCATTTTCTTTATTATATATTCAGGAAAAATCTTATATAGTTCAGGAATTATTCCATCCAGTCCTGAAGCTTTATCTTTTAAATTTTTTATTTGCTCTTTCACTTCTGTTAGTGTTATTTGTTTATTTAATATGTTATTTTGTTGCACTGACACCTTAGTAGTTATATTTTCTTGAATAAAAGTATTTATTACATTCCCCAGGATTCATGAAGCTTGCGCCAGGTACAGGCGTAGCTTTGGCATTTCTATACCAAATATGGCCAACAAGTGATTCAACTAAGAGCTGTTTCCATGTGCACTACCTGCGTACGCTACGCCAGCACAGCTCCCGGCCCCTGTATGCTAATTACCCCATTTGCAGTAGTGTAGCATGCAAAAGAAAGTATTTAGTGATCCAGGAAGTGGTGCAGGAGTAGTGTAAGCATGCAGAAATGTAAACTGTAAAAAACAGTTAACATTATTGTAAGCATAAAATCGGAGCCATGAGAGCTGGCCAAACACACGTATTATATTGTTAATATATGCCAATGGTTAAATATATAGCCATTGGCATAAAAAAAGGACAAAATATAAAAATAACATTTAATTTTTTTTCACACTATAGCGAAGTTTAAGCGTAGGGCAATGGCGCGCAAACGTGATCACAAGGAAAATAGAAAAATATAGAATAAAACTAGAATGCAACACATATCATGATTTCCCCATAATACTCAATGGCAGGCATGTTACACCACACCATGGTGCAAGGATTGCTAAGGGGCTGTGTCAGTGTTATGTGCGGTATCTAGGAATTAGTAGGCAATTCCATGCAAATGAGAGGAGTTATAGTGAATCACAGATTCCCCGCTGATGTAAGGATGCACCTCACAGCGTAGCGTTATAACACCAAGGTGTGCCCATGAGATAAAAATGACACCAAGAGAGGGGTGTGTCACTTTTGCTGTAAGCACATTGGAGCATTGCTAATCCGGTTTGTCCATAGCTAAGCAAAGCTGCAGGAAAGGGATGTGTTGAACTGGGTTTAGCTTTGCTTAGCTGAGAGCACACAAGGTAACTGAGTATGCATGTGAACAGATATTAAAACGTGCTTAAACTCGGTAAACAGGTTTGCGTGGCACGCACTGGAGCTGAAACAGGAAGGATATAGGAAAAAAATAAGAAAATGCTGCAGCAGGGAAATTGGAGTACAAATGACTAATTAACACTTAGGAACCTACAGTGGGCCATTGACAACAGCTAACAAGGCTGCAAGCAACTACCTGCAGAACAGGAAAGGGGAGGGGCTGTAATGCAAAGAAAACAGTAAAGTGTCACAGCAGAACAAAGCAGAATTGCATTATATCAGCTACAAAACACATTTTGCAACACATGACTGGGTAGGGAAAGTACAAAACAGGAAAGTTGGCAGGTGGATGCATGCCTGACAATGGGAGGGGATCCAGGTATAAAAGTGAATTAAAGGGCAACAGATTAATCAAGGCAGGCAAGTATAACTCCACACTACAGGCCCCACACTTGCAGTACTCACTGTAAAACCCATAATTAAGATACCCTGCAGCTGTAATTGCTTATACACAGTCAATGACATCAGCAGCATCTATAGCACAATAGTATAAAGTGTGAAAGCACCTTACACACACTTGTGTATTCCCATACACTCTGCACCATTGGTGTATACATACGGGGAACTTTTAATATGTACATGTTAGGGGCTGCCATATCTTTGATCCACCAGCATGTGTTGCAAACTGAAAGTGGTGTGGAGGATGATGCTGAGAACTACCTCAGGCACCAGAGGAGAAGAAGAGTATTCAGACCCAGGGTAACCTACCAGGGGCTACATGATCTGGAGATAGTAGAGCATTACAGGGTGGACAGGGACACCCTATAGCAACTTGTGGAGCTGTGCCAGCCATGCCTCAGAGCCAGAACAAACAGAGGGGAACCCATCCCAGTGGATATGAAGGTATGTGTAAGCTTAATAATACAAGCCACAGGTACCTTTCAAAGGTCAACTGGGGATATCATGGGGATCTCACAGGCATCAGCATCCAGGGTACTTCACAAGTTCCTGGATGCCATGTTACCAAATGCCAATGAGCACATATACTTCCCCCAAATGCAGAAGAAGTTGGCCAGCAATATGCGTCTCTTCCACCATGTGGCAGAATACCCGGCGGTACTAGGTGCAATAGACTGCATGCACATGCACATCAAGTCACTACCCAGTGAGAAGGGTAGGCACTACATAAACCACAAGGGATACCCATCCATCAACTGCCAGGTCATGTGCAATGCCCAGGGCATTATCATGGATGTGTGTGCTGGCAGCCCTCAAAGCTATCACAACTCCCACATCTGGCATGCCTCACAGCTGTATCAGATATTTGTCAGGAGGGACATCCCATATGGCCACCTGGTGGGGGATGCTGGCTATGCACTGGAACCGTGGATGATGATTCCCATCAGAAATGCACACACACCCATGCAAGAATGCCATAATGAGGCACATGTACAAACCAGAATCATCATAGAGCATGTGTTTGGGATGCTTAAATCATGGTTCCATTGCTTGGACATATCTGGTGGAGCCTTGCAGTACTCTCCAGGCACATGTGCTCACATCTTCATAGTATGTGTCATGCTACACAATATGATCCTGTGGAAACAGCTGCAGCAGGGCCACACAGGCACAGAGGTACTCAGACCATGAACACCCTGAGCCAGCCCCAGTAGGCAGATGGAGGTGTGCCCAGTATGCCCATGCCTTGGCAAGGAGGGAATGTATAGCACACACACACTGACAGTGTAGGCACCTAGGGACTGACACCTTTCTTCACCTGCACACACAGTAAAAATGGATGGCACACACACACAAGACTACCTGTAAGTTGTCATGTATAGGCAGTCTACTGTGTGCAAACAAAATAGGCAGCCCTCAACTATTGCACACACAACTGCTATTGACACAAGGTAAGTCAACACCTGAACAGTAAATTGAGCTATCTGCATGTGCTGATACTGTATGTATAGGTTCATAGGTTCATAGGTAGGTACTTAGCTAAATGCCTGAGAGCATTCATAAGCCTAGCCAGAATGTGTCAGCTTTTGCCACCCCATTGATTAATTAACTGTCCCTCTGTGGAGCAGAGCCAATGGTGGGATCTCTGGGGTGTATCTACTGTTCCCCATCCACTCTTGAATGTTTCTCTTGAAGAGTGTTAGTGAGGGGCTCTGTATAATGTAATTAGGGATGTTGTTCCAAAGTATGGAGAGTTTCTGTGACAGGAATCTTTCCCTCCAGCATGTTCTAGTTATTGTTGTGGCAAGGTTTAGCTCACTACAGTGTGTGGCTCACTGTGACATGGATTCCCATAGGTGGAGCATATCCATTAAGCCTGAGTTGAACATGGCTTTGTAGGCCAGCAGAGGTCATCTCTGAGTAAACAAGATGCCACTGAGTAAAACAGGAGTTTATTCAGTCTGGCTGCATAGGACATATGTTTGAGGCCATTAATCCTCTTGGCGAGGTATGTTCGTGGTCCTTCCAGCTGTCGGAAGTGTCTTCTGAGGTACGTCCCAAATGAGTTATTATAGTCTATGATGGGACTGATGAGAGATGAGTAATGGGGCACTATAACCTCAGTATGTCTAGATGTGAACCTTTTAGTAATCAGATGGCCTACAGAGAAGGATGTCCTAACTACTTTGGAGATATGATTGTCAAAGGAGAGAACACTATCTACCTTAATCCCCAGATCCCCTATTACCTAATCTGTATTAAGGTGGCTGCCACTTATGTGTTAATATGTGGGTGTTTAGTTTTTCCCAAATGGAATGACTATGCAGTTTGTGGCACTTAGCTTGAGGCTATGACTATGACACCCTGTGTCAGTCTCTGTGAGGCACTTTGAAGGATGTCTGTGTCAGCTGGACTGTCAATTATAGCTCCTAGTTTGCAGTCATTGCTAAACATGGTCTGCAGTAGTCCACCTGTGTTTGCCTGTACCTCCGAGAAGTATATGCTAAACAGTAGGGGTCCCAAGACTGAGTCATGTGGGACACCAGTTGTGACTGGTTAAGAGTTGGACCTGGAGGCTTCTAGTCTTACCATGCGGGTTCTGTGTGTAAGCCTGTTGGCAACCCATCCTGTGATGTATGGGTTTATGTACAGGCTGGTGAGTGTATCAATAATACCTGAGTGGGGAATGGTGTCAAAAGCCTTGGTGAGGTCCAGGTAGTATGTGTGAACCACCTCTCCCCTAATCTAATGCCTTTGTGACTGTCTGTAAGATGTCAAACAGGTTCAGTAGGCATGATCTGCACTCAACCAAGCTGACCTGGGTTGACTCAAGTGTTTGGAGGTTACCAATTTCTTTGTTAATGAGTGCCATGAAGATGCACTCCACAGCTTTGCAGACCAGGCTAGTCAGGCTTTTGGGGTAGTAGTTTCCATGGTCAGTTGTGTTTCCACCTTGGTGGAGTGGAATAACCGTTGCTATGCGCCATTGTAAGGGCATGTAGCCTGTGCAGAGGCTGAGGTTGAAAAGCTTAATTAGGTGGGGGTTAGTTTGTCTTGTAGTGTTTGCAAGACGCAGTCTGGGACACCATCTGCCTCCATTGATGTTTTTTTTGTCGTTTGATAGGGCTATTTCCACCTGTGTGTCTCTGATGTCTGGGATACTGTACTTTTCAGGTATTGTAGTGGGCTCTTTAGGGGGTGAAGTTTGCAATGAATGTATCTACAAGGATGTTGGTGATATCAGTAGGTTCAGTATATTTTGTGCTATATTGCACTGGCACAGTGTAAATCTGTGTGTTACCACTTAGATCCTTGACATAGCCAAAGAAGGCTTTGTGGTTATCTTTTGAATCCTTGCCTATTTTCCTGTTGAAGTTAGTCTCGGATGATTTCATGAGGGACCTAAGTTTCTTACTAATACTGGTCATGGATGTCTGTCCTTCTTGGGATTTGCTGTTTTTCTGGACTACTGTCCTACATCTGTTGTATAGCCTATTTATTGCAGGGGTCCACCAGACTGGTGTCCTTGTCTTGGAGGAGCGAGTCTTGGTTTACCAGTGATGGCATGATCGATACATCCTTGTAGGTGCTTATAGAGTGCATTTGTAAATCTTACTGTATCTTGAGCAGTGTTTTCCCTTAGCATGGGGGCTGTGAAACTTCCCACCTCTGTCTTTAGTAGTGTAAAGTCAGCTGTAGGAAAGGTTTTCACTGTGGTTTCCTTGGGTAGGGGAGATGATTGGGTGTGGAGATCATCAGTGAATAGTTCATGGTCAGATCTAATCAGTGACCTGTTTACCTCTGCTGTGGTGCACCTGTCACTCATGTTGGTGATTACCACTTCTAGTATGTTTCCACCTCTGGTTCGGGAGTTTACCATCTGATAGAGAGCATTTGAGGTGATAAATTCCAGAAAGCGCTGGGCCTGGAAGTGAGTACTCAAGTAAGTTTCCCAGTTAATGGTAGGGTATTTGAAATCGACCAATACCAGGGTGTTCAGTAGGACTATCATGTTTTCCAGTGACTCCAGGTAGGTGGAGTGGTGGTCCTGGGTCATGGAGGGTAATCTGGTGCAGGCCACAGTTTGCTTTGCAGTCATGGCTGATGTTAGCTGAACATGGATGATCTCAGAGGTATCATGCTGCCCCACTAACCTGGAGGTGTAGGTATCCCTGATGAATATGGATACACCCCCTCCATGTCTGTGTCAGTCCATGCTCTGTGGCCGAAATGTGTGGTATGGGTTATAGTCCGGTAGTGCTGGTGTGCTCTCAGGAGCCTTAAAACAGGTTTCAGTTACTGCACAGATGTTGATGTTGTCCATACTGAGGAGTGCTGTGAGTGCATGCATTTTGTAATTACAACTCCTGGCATTGAGTAGCATAATCCTCATTGATTTTTCTGTTGTGCAGTTTACTGAGGTGGGATTCACCTTTGAGCCTTGCCTAAAAAAGGCACCATGGGGGTGCCAAGAGCCTTGGCCAGTATTTGAAAGCCTAAGGCTGACACATGCAAGCCGGCATGGTATTGTTGCATGCATGTTTCCCATCTGTGCTTGTTTCATCTTTCCTGTAGGTAACCTGCTGGTAAGCAATAGAAAGCCTTAAACTGATACACGTCTTCTAGCTTCCAAGATAGGCTTTTGGAGTGATTAAGTATCAGTGTTCTGTATTTTCTTGCTGTACTTAACTGTTTTCTGACTATATGGTGATTTCTCACTGTATATTCTGATCTGAAAGCTCTGTTTATTCACATATTAGGCCTGCACTTTAGAGGTTCACAGACAGGAAGTAGGCTATCTGCCCAAGGGCATTTAGAAGCATAGCTACAGTGTGCTGGCTTTCTCTTCACCATTGATAAAGTAACTGTGCCTCTGTCAAGCATAGCCAATGAAGTGATTCCAGGCAGAGTTGCCGGAAGCTGTTGAAGACTGGGGTGGTGGAGGGTGATAGGGGCACAGTGATCTAAAAAGGGCATGTTAACATGAAAAATCAACACCATTCAATTTCCCCAACAGGTCTTGCAGCTATGAAACTGGAGGGGCTCCCCCTCCCTCTGGCTGCATGGTTCTGAGACACATGATCCCAGGGGTGTATATTCTGTTACCCATTCACACATCAAGGTTTCTCTTGAAGTGTGTCAGTGAGGGGCTATGCTTAATGTAGTTAGGAATTTAATTAATAGTCTCTCATTTCATTTGTTATGTTTTTATTTCAAGAGTAAGTAAAGCTCAGTGGGTTTGGGTGCCTCTACCCTTTACTTAGCCTAGCTTGCACATAGAAATCATCTAAATAGGAAATAGGCAGCAGGAACGTTAAGGTCAATAGTGTAATGGTTATAGCATTTGCATAGCATCTGTGCATTCATGGTTTAAATCTCAATAAAGTCAGAAATGTTTCTCATGTTAAAAAGTATACCTTAAGCACAGCTTGCATATTTAGGTAGTACTTTTCAGTATAATAAACATTTGAAACACCCATATAAACACATGTGTGCCGGAGAGTAAAGTCAACAGAGATTGTAATGTTATGTAAGCACATAGTGAGATGTTACTTCACTGAAATATATGTATCCTGAGTAGTTAGCAGATGTGGCCATGTTTGTGCACACAGGTTATACGTTTTTAAATTTCATTTAACTGTGTTTAACTGCTGCTTTAATGTCACACAAACTCTTTTAAACATGCTTACAACTGCTTAAATGAGCCTTATTCTGGAGTGCAAAACATTTTTAAAGCATCACAGGTCATGAACCCTGGACCATGCACACCATAG